>NC_086367.1:7439495-7740014 GCF_036324505.1 Eleginops maclovinus
CTTCACGGAGTGAAATGACTCGGAAGTACCCAAGTTGCAGCCATGATAAGACTTTTCAAACTCTCTAGGAAAGGAGCTTCAATACTTCCAACATGTTTTAATGGTGATATACACAGGGATAGGTTAAGGCCTAACAAGTTTATAATAAATATAATTTTCTTTATTTAAAAAAAAATATTTTCGTGCAATCGGGATTCATGTTTATGTGTGGTCTGAAGGGTGAGGGTGACAACAATACGTGTTACTTAAATTCTTATTTCAATACAAACCTAATGAAGAATAACATTTTAACAGTTTTCCACGTTCATACAGTCGCAAAAAAATATCATAATAGCGCTCGTTGCAAAGTATCAAGATGAGCTTTCAGTAGTCCGCTGAACGGAGAATTGTAGTGTCCCCACGACAGAAGCACGGTAATGAAATACTGTCAGGATCTCAGTTTCTGTGTTCATAGTTTACGGTTTTATTTTGAAATGTTTCTTGTTCTGTCTCTTCCTGTCTTGTTTTGTCTCTTCCTGTCTTGTTTTGTCACTTCCTGTCTTGTTTTGTCTCTTCCTGTCTTGTTTTGTCTCTTCCTGTCTTGTTTTGTCACTTCCTGTCTTGTCTAGTTTACTTCCTGTCTTTAGTTTCCCTCCTGTCTGATTGTCTGATCGTGCTCACCTGTTGCCCTTGTGTGTCTCCTCCCCCTTCCCTGCTGTTTCTTGTCTTGTGATTACCCTCTGTATTTAGTCTGTGCTTTCCTTTGTGTTCTTTGTCACGTCGTCGTCGTTGTTTGTCGTTTGCTTTTTTTTGTAAATAAAAGCTCGCCCGTGGTTATACCTTTGAACCCCTGCCCCCTCAATTGCTTCTGCACCTGGGTCCTTGCCCCAATCCTGACAAATACACTGGCGCATCATAAATACGTTGGATAGCGTACATGTAGTCGGATTCTCTTGAAGCCCTGTGGTCTTTTCCATAGTCCTTTTGAATGATCTTATCCACTACTCCTTAACCCTGTGACGTTTTACACACTGAAAACAAGGTAAAAGTGGGGTTTTTCAATTTACAAATATGCAGTTAATATACAAGACCAAATTTATTCATCTTTCCATATAAACATCAATCAATCATGTGGAAGATTTTAATCTCGAGGTAGGTACATTCTAGTTCTATAAGTCTCAGTCATGTTAAGAAATAAGAAAAAAGTTATGTTTATCTCTGTAACTCCGCCCAATGAGCACATACGTCAGCAGCTTGCTCTGCTGCCGATTATACAGCTTCTAATTATTATTGGCAAATATGTATAGCCAAAATGATGTGAACAGCCCTGTTTTTTGTTTAATAGCTTGACTACACTGAAACGCTAGAGGGCCTTTAATTTAAAACGGATACAGGATGTGAAAAAAATGTTATCAGGTCAGACAGGAGCAGATCAGACAACAAGGAGGCTTCAAAGTACTGAAAACTGACCCAATGTACTTGTAAAACACAGAAAACGTAATCTAAACAAAACATTCATGTTGGTTACGGCTGTATGTATTCCCTGTTTCTTTTCCCTCTAGTTTCTCTGCCCAGGTGTGCTGCATTGCTGCAACGAGGTTCAGACAAGGTGCACCTGGAGGAGGAAGAAGTTAAAAGCTCCAGTTCATACAAGGGAGAAGCCTCTGTGCGTGGGGACAGCTGTTGCTCAGTCTCTCATCCTAGGATGCATCTCTGAACATTTCACGTTGATGTTGATTGTAATAATTCCTAAGGATTTGATGATTTTAAAACTGTCTGATGTGTTGTATTTTGGGTCAGTGGTGGAATTGTGTTATCCCCATAGGGCCACCTTTATGGCGGGGCGTAACACATTACATGTTACTTGTGAGACGCTTTTATCCAAAGCGACTTGCATACATTCTATACTGTGGACAATCCCCACAGGAGCAATTTTGGGGTGAGGTGTCTTGCCCAGGGACACAACGACATGCTGAGTGCAGTGAGACTTTAACCAGCTTCCAATATTAAAATGCTAAAATGAACATTTAAAAGTAATCTTGGTGAAACGAAGGGTAAATTAATATGCCTAACATTAAAAGCAAATAATCAGAAAATGTATTATTTCTTTAACACAAAATAATCGTTTTGAGTAAACATTATTTTAATATGTGCAACCGATGTACATCTTTTTTTTAATGTAAGTCCAACAGATTATTTTCAGTGAAACTTAAATAAAACATCAAGTTGCTTTCACAGGTACACATTAAATATACTGGGCATATTAATAGCATAAAATGAACATAAAAAGGTCATGTTCCTCTGACATAAAATACTTGTGTGTATTTAACATAATTGTATAGTTTTAAGTAGACATGATTTTAATATGTGCAACCGATGTACATATTAAAATCATGTGAATCTCTTTTTTCAGTGAGAGGTTAGGGAATAGTTGTTAGGAAAAGATGTTTAGGAGCCGATTATTTTTGTTTTTAATTTGACCGCAACCCTGGTTTTTCTACAGTCTTTGTTGGATTCTTGTATGTTGTAACGTAAAATTCTGTTCTTTGATCCTTTCCTTGCTTGGAGATACATTTAAGTAAGGTCTTATCTATGTCAAAAGCTCCTGTTCTTGTACTCTCCCGTATTTTGGTCTGATAAGTACTGTCCTGTTTTCTTTACAAACTTGAACCCCATAAGATGGAGAAAATGTTTAGCATTAGCCCAGAATGGCTAAATGATGTGTGTTATCATCTGTCTAATGTTAGCATAAGGTTAAACAATAACAGATAGGCTACGGTCAAATAGTCTAAACCACCTCTCTTTGACCTCGATGGAAACTGTCAAAGAAAGATGTAAAAGAGGGAATTCATAAGAACTTGACAAAGACAAGCAGTGTTCTTAATTGCTTTAATGCAGCAAGAAAGTGTGGGACAGTATTATCTCCTTTACTTTGGTAAAGTATACTGCAGTGTGCCTTATGCTAAAAAAATGAAGCATTGAAGCACCTTTCCCTAGCATTTCCAGAACTGAACCAGCTCTTATCATGACTATCATGTTTACTCATACTTGTGAGTCATTTCACTCGACTAGATAACATCCTAGCAAATCTTACCTCAGCCAGGGATAAAAAATGATAATAGATTTCTATCCATCTCCGAGACGCATTGGCTATATTGTCAAGTCAGCCAAATGGAAGGCTCTTTCGGAAATAAGACAAGAGGAAGTGTCGACGTCTCTCAATCTATTTGAATTATAACCTGCCGGTTATTGAGGATTTTATTTTTCCCAAATAATGCCCAAAAAATACTGCCATCTTAATCTTTAAGTCATGTCTTGCATAATGATTAATTTGTGTTATAGCTAATGCAACTTTGATTCTCTTCCCTTCTCATAAGTTGCTTACAGAGGATTTTGAAAATATATCCCTCTTTACTCTGCTGGTGATTACCCCCAACCCCCCCGGATTACAAAAGGTGTTACATCTGATTTGTCATTTTGAAGTTTTTCTGCTGTTGTTCCACCAAACTTAATATATACGCAACATCTATTTTTACAATGGTAATTTAGGTCCTAATTCTGAAGCACAATCCAAATTCTGCATCATTGGCATACCGTAAGCACAATGCCATAATTGGGTAACATATTCCTGATGGCTCTTATGAACTAATTTGCATGGTTTTCTGAGCCTGATACGCCAAGTAATTATCATTCATAAACCAGCATGCAAATTAATGCACAGTAACTAATCTGCAGCTATGATGTGTCGAATTATTGCACAATATGTGTGTTGAATCTTAAATAGAAGCCAAAACAGCAACAATGGAAGAGTAGTCACAACACTCAGACATGACTGATGGCATTCCATTTTAGGCGTGAGTGTCAAGGACACACGCAAGTGGGTTTGGAGAAATCATTGGGATAGTAAGCTGCATCATTGTGATGAAAGTCTTGCTTCATGGTGCTTTGCTGTCAGTCGACTTACTGAGCTGAGACATGAGGTTGCAAGCATAAACACAGAGTCATAATGTGTCTTTGTGTTGAGTGTTTCAAATCTCACCACGTCTGCAGGTTTTTCAAATGACAAAGACACTTTGCTGTACCAAAAAGAACATCTGCTCCGCGAGAGTGTACATTTTTAACACGGGGCACACCATTGAGAACGGAGCTCTCCTTCGACAACACATTGTGCTGAACACACTCCTTTCCGTGGTGACTGATGATCAGTGACATTGTCTTCTGGCTTTAAGCTCAGCTATGGATGGCACATAAAAAAGAACTATAACATAGCATGGTGTATTTCTAAATGACCTTATTCTTCCACTGCCAATGCCATACACACCTGGGCTCACACAACATTGAAATGACCTCCTCAGACAGAAACCAAATTCCAAACTTTTTGTCATTTTCAATAACCCTGACCAAAAGCCTGAAGCATGACTAGCCCTGTGGCATTCATGAAATAAAAAAAAAATAAACTACTGTATTCAAAGTCAAGTTTAAAAATGTGAAGTTTGACCAGGCAGTGGCAGTTGAATGGTTGGAACTAAAAGTGTTTTATGTCCTCAGGAGCAACATTTTTTTCTCTGGAATTTCAAGTGCAAGTTGGAGTTTGGTATTTATTTTGAATACATTCTTGCCTGATGGAGGCACTGTAGGAGGTAACATCCTTGGAAAAATAATAATCTATACAAGGTATTATGTAGTTTTGCCATATGTTATGCTGACATTCAAGCAGTCCACATGGTATCTCTGTAGTGGAGACTGAAGGTCAACAGCTTCATCATTCTTTTGGCCAATTAAGCTCACTACAGTGTGTAAACTTGGGGGATCAACACTAAGCAAGGTTGTGAGGTATATCTTGTAGCGATGTTTGTGAAGATGATGAAGAAGTCTCCGGAGACACCAGCTTGTACATGATAAGGTTTATTACAACAGCATAGTATCATACACCAACACGGGCAATACGAGGTTCCCAGAGCCAATTGTGGAAGTCCCCCCAAACTCTCTTTGTGCATGCAATTTATAAGAGAAAATGTGTGTGCGTGTCCAATGCATGTGTGTGACCAAATGTTATATAAGACTGTGTACCCAAATAAGGTGAGGTGTATGTTCTCGTCCTACATGTCTTGCATGTGCCCAAATAAGGTGAGATGTATGTTTGTCCAACATGTCTTTCTCTTACTCATCCATGGAGGCTCTCTGACGTATTCCAGAGGTTTGTTATGTTGTAACATCCTATGGCACCCCAGATGGGGCTTTCTAAACAACGTCTTCTCTGCATTCTCTATGACCTCTGAAAGTACCCTAACTGTATATGAACCGATTTGACTACCTGCACATCTGAACAGATTTAATACACCACAGTTGATCCAACAAATCTTCAAAATTAAAAGTCACAACACGTTTGAAGTTGACTTGTGTCCATTCGACGTGAAGGGGGCAACAGTATGTTGTTATAAAAAATAAAAAAAATAAAAAAATGAAAGCCATCATTTTACAAGGGGGGCTGCAAAAGGCTTCCTGTTGATGTTGGTTCCTTTAAACTTCGACCAAAATAATTCCGCAACCTTAACAATGTAATAATTTTGACCTAAGCCACTTTCTAACTTTCTTCCATCTTTCAAGTCTTAGGTTCTGGGATCACATCCTTGTGCGGTTTCCTCTGTGACCACAACAACATCACTCCATGTTTTCCCAGGATGGGGAAGAAATAATGTTCCAATGGCCACTAGGTTTTACTTCAACAGTAAAATTCATTGTGTACAACTTATGCTATGTTTTATTTCCGAGGACAAGCTACTTTGTTACCATCAGTCCTTGCCTTGAGTGATTTATTCAAGCAACTAGAATATTTCCCCATTTAATCTGTGGTTAGAGTATTTGTGTCTGCAAAACCAAAATCACCTTATAAAAGACAGAAATGACACAAACATTTACATACTTCAGATATGACCTTGTGTTGAATCATGCTTTTACTCTCACTATAATTGCACACATTAAAATATTAACTTAGATTTAAAAAAAATGTATATTCAGTATAACACCATATGCTGCCTCAACACAGTGAGCACACAGAAGGTATCATTTTAATGAAATATTTCATAGTGCCAGAGTACTAGTCAAAGGAGTGCAACAAAAAAAAAAAAAGTTCCATCTACAAGATACAGGAAACTTGACATTTTCTCAAAGCACACTAAACATTTTTCATTTGATTATAGAGACACACAACCCCTTAGTCTGGCTCTCTCTGTCAGTTAATATTATATGATTAGGGTAGGGATTAGTGTGGGCACTGTGAGCAATCTGGCATTTTGAAGAAGCTTTATCACTCAGGCTGCACCGGGTACTGTTTTGGCTGTTTGATGTCATTACTGTCCTCCCACTCCAGGCAGTAGTCCCCATTGTGTTTATGTGCACTACTGTTTCCTACAGATAGTCATCATGGCAGTGTGCAAAAGCCTCTGAAACAATATTTAGACCAAGTGCTGGTACATACATGGCAAACGCTCCGTAGTCAAAAAAGAATGGCATTGTTAGGTAATAGCTATTGTGTAAATGTACCTACATCTGTTCCTAAGCTGTATCTAAATTCTCTAAATATCGATACAACTTGTCTTTAAATTAAATGTATGAATCATTGCTTCGTGTCTTGAATTAGTTTCTTGTAGCTATTGCAAATGGAGCTGCTTTGAAGCAAAAACATTCAGACTTGATCTGGCAAAGTTTATCATCATCATCATCATCATCATCATCATCATCATCATCATCATCATCATCATCATCATTAACATCATCATCATCATCATCATAAGGTATGAATATAGAATTTGTTGGAAACGGAAACAGATTTTGGCAGCAAAGCTGTCTGCTGTCTTTTTGTGGTTTGCAGGTAGTTCAAGTTGTTTTGATCAATCAAATTTTAGCGGACTTGGGTCCCATGCAGGTAAACAATCCATGTAGAGAGCAAAAGAGGCGGAACACATTAGCAAACATGCATCTCAGAACCCAAAGGCTATCGTCTCTTGATAAAAAGATTGGAGATGTTGCCTGTCAACTCCAACTCCAGAGTCTCAAGTGTCTAATTGAACTGTAAATAGTAATGACCAATCAACAAAAGAGTAAGTCCTGGAATGGTTATCCGTTATTTAGATATCCTCTAGCTACACAGGTCCCCAGAAATAATGGCTCTTGCCCATGAGGCTTATCACCATCCAGCTGATAGAAGATGGGTTCCAAGATTGCCTTTAGCTAAATTCAGATGAACATCGATCTTAGTTATCTGCATTTTAGGCCTAAGGATCTCTCCACAAAGTTGGATATCTGCCAGTCCTTAACATTGTACATCTTACCTCTATCTACAAATTTAGTTTATTAATGTCTATCGTGCCATTGAAGGACAAGTGTTTTGTTCATGAAATTGAATTTGTCCTATGGATGCAATCCTCCCTAATAATCCTAAACAAACACAAGGTGATTTTTTTTATGCTGTCAAACAGATTGATTTTATTCTTAAACTGTAATTATTACCTTCTACATCTCGACTTCTCCTAGAAACAACAATCTGCTTTCAGAATGAATTTGTCAACCCGTTATACAGGCAATGTAAGGGCAGAAAAGAAGGTGGCTAATGATTTATGAATACAGAGGATGGCTCTAAATCAACAGGGAATAAATCAGCTGGAGAGATGTACGTCATATGTGAACTTTCTACTTAAAACCAGCAAGCTTCGGTTCAATCAGACTAAATATAGAGGCAGTGATTCACTTAATACATAACAGAAGCTGAAAGCAGACTTTTCACATTTTTTTTGTTGCCATTCTCTGAATTGGTGTTTGAACTATGTAATTAAAATTCCATCTCCCCCACACCGAATGCAAGGCAAATGTTGACAATACACCGCACAAAAGGTAAAGGCAAGTTCTTCACTGGAGTGACAGGCCGGAATTGATTTTTTGACAGTGAGATAGTGACACTTACTGATTGTGAAACACAATCGGGGCCTATTTTAGCCAAGACCTGGCCAGAAACCCTACACAGTCACATACACACGCACATGCGCTCATGCTTTACTTCTTTGATGCTCTTTACCAGCTTGGCTTTCCCCGCCAGGCGTGAAGGTCATGGGCCTTTTCTCCTCATAAAGGTACCGAGCATGTTTCCATGGGTTTGTCTCCCTGGTTGATTGGCACATGCGGACATCCGCTGGGGACTTTTGAAAGACACAAACACAGAAGAATTGTTTAAAACTGACATGACTCTGTGATAGGTCATAAAGCAACCGTCAATCAACCAGACAAGTCAACCAACAGTTATCAACCCAATGCTAGGTGTAAACAGCTAACTAAGTTTCAATTCCATATTACATGAATAATCTGTGATCATCATTAAAAGGTATAATATTGGCTATTGAAAATGTTAAAATAATCAAATATTGTAAAATCTTTAAAAAGCCAGACAACTCCTCCGCTCTGTGCTTCTGTATTTCTACCATCAATGTGACCCCTCCCTATCCAACTCAGTGGGTAAATGATTTTTTACCAAATCAGGAGTTTGGTGGTTCAATCCCCAGCCCCTGAAGTCAAATTGTTGATGTTTGTAATTCACTTTGGAGAAAAAGCAGCAGCTAAATGACATGAAATGTAATGTAATGTTTACTTCCACCAATCAAAAAAGGCAAACGCCAGAATAGATGGTCCTGAAAGATGAATGGTTAAGTTCAAGCGTATGGTGAAAGGTAAATAGACCTAATATATAAAGAGCTTTTCCAGCCTTTGCAATCCCTCAAAGCGCATTTACACATACAACTAAGCATTCACCTATTGACTCCCATTCAAACACATTCTACCAGAAGTCAGGGAGTAGGAAAAGCATGCGCAGAAACAGGCGAGCACCCCTCTGGACCATCCATTTGTTCCAGTGCAGTTGAGTAAATGCCTGTGTTAAAATGCTAACAGTCGCAAATATATTAATGTAGGTTTATTGTATTTGTGCGTTTGACAGTTTGCAGGAACATTGCAAAAAGGTAGCAGAAAAAAACAAACATCCCAAATAATGTAAGAAAGCAATAAGGGTGCTGATGTTAAAGTTACAAACAGGAGTGCAGAAACCCTATCCCTAGCTTAAGGGGGCTAACACGCTCATAGCTAATTACTCTCTTGAATGATGAAGCATGACATGCCCTACTTTGCCTCTGATTGGCTTACACTGATATTCTTAGCCTTAACTGAACTCATTTTACACCTCATGTCTAAACCTATCAAACCCAACCGATTTAGACAATGGCATCCAAAAGACATAAGGGTGATGACAGCTAAATTACCAGCAGGAGCAGCTACCCTTAGGCAACTCATGGCAACTTAACAGCTAAAGATAGCAGACCATTTGTCTAAGTGTTCATATGAAAGGGATGGATACACACCTGTAACAGAAACAGAAGGTGTACACATGATGTTCTCAATCTAATTTCAAATGTGTTCTCATCTCCAGTTTGCCAACTTGGTATGAATAACTTATGTCAGTTCTTTTTTTGGCTTTAGAGCAGATGTTTCAGGAAGTAATTAACTTTATTCTTAAAGGGCATGTGATAGATTTTAAAGATCTAAGTCTCAAACTGTGATTAAAGCCTTAATACAGGCATAATCTTAATTCAAAGGGCATACAGTGGCTGTGTACTAAGTGAGTCCGCCATGTACATTCACACTGTTATACCTCACAGAGTTTCCCTCAGCCAAGGAAGGTCGACATCACTATAACCCAAGCGCAACCACCTGGTAGCAATGACCTGAGTGGAGCTGATAAATCTGGTTCATCTGCAGAGGTCATGGAAAGTGTGTGTAATGACACCGTAATTGGAGAGAGCCAATAGCATGGTTCTCCGGGACTAATCCTAAACCATTTGGTAGCATATTGAAAATAAATCCCTATTACAACCAGGGGCTACTATGGCTGTTGGCATAAATCTGTTTAAAATGCAGTTGGTATGTGGCCTACTGAAGAGCTGAGCACTCTAATGAATGTTAATCCTACGAGAGAAAAAAAAAATTGCCTCTATTTCCGTGCCATCATTCTTCTCCTTCTCTAGTCAACTCTCTCCCAATAGAGGATTGATCCAAGGATTACTGATGATGGGGAAGCCTCTTCAGTTACCTGGAGCACAATATGGGCTGTATACATTACGTGATGCAGCAGACTGTGGAAAGCGGCTTTAAAAGGTTGATGAGCTGTCTGCTGTAAATGACTGAAATATAATCCAGGACATTTGGAAGAGCAATTGCATGTAGAAACTGAACATATGCTGTACATGTAATGCATTTCTATGTTCCACAGCTCAATGTCCTTTCAATATGAAAGATTGAGGTAAAATACTTATAGTATATCTCGCTGGTTCAACACGTAAAAATCCAATATTCACAGTTTAAAGAACACTTTTATGCTCTTTAAAACGTACGGCTTCAAATATTACGTAAAGTGATATGTAAACTCTTGTTTAATGCATCATCTGTAGACACAGCCATGTCCTCTATGCTAAATGCATGATTTAGAAATGGGGAATTAATCCACCAATTCAAACCAATAAAAAAAAACATATTAGGTGCTTTTGACTCAAAACTAAGTTTTTTTTATTTTATTTTGTATTACTTTGCAATGTGAATATGCATATATGTATCACGTTACTTCGTATAACATTAGAGCAAATTCTAAAATGTTCAAATAATTGCAGTGGCTCAATTTATATCAGATTACCCCTGGAAATATGTTAGTTCTGCTGTCCAAAATAACTGGTAACAGAGAGGGGTATTACTTTGGGCAGTAAATTCAAACTTCACCCCTTTCATCCATATTGAAGCACTGTGGTATGCAGTATCTTTGGCTAAAAGCATAACAACCCTGACTCCTAGAAACTACATGTATTCACCATTAATGTGTAGGCAAATATGTTTCTATAACTTTTTATTTTATTTTCTTGCCAGGTTTAAGTGAGCATAGTGTGTACACAATAAACCAGCTGTTTATCATGCTTCAACTAGACTTGATTTAAAGGGGCATTTTGTGCTAATCCCCAGGTTCAAATTGATATTTTGTGCTGAACCCGGTATGCTCTGATTGGTTAGCTGGTTGTCTCGGTTGTGATTGGTCAACTGCTTAGACATGTCCCGCTCATTAGCCTAACACGTATAATTTAAGCCTTTGCAGACCATTTACATGCACAAAAACCTATAACACACCACAGGAAAAGGAAGCCCCCCCAAAAAGGGGCCTCTTTTACCATTGGCAAGTGCTGTGCTTGAACTTTTAGATTTAATTCAATAATTTATTCTTTAAAATATATAATAATTAAACTGTCTTTGTAATTTAGATGTTGTTTCTATTTTTAAAGCAAACTACGTGGCATTATGCTGAAACATATATTCTGTGAGACTTGCTAGGAGACAAGAGTAAATATCTAGAATGTATTTGAATTATGAGCTGCTTTGTTAGCATTAAAGCATTGCTACTGTAAGATGGAAATGTATCCGTTTCTGTCCATGTCTGATATAGAGCTAGTGATTAAATTGTCAAAGATTTGAGGCATGGGGGTTTTGCCGTTTTTTTGTGCTGTTGTTTATCAGCCTTCTTTCTTCCAGGGACAAACACATATCTTGAGGGACTTGGAATAAGTTGCTGGCAAAACAAATTACGTCCCTCACGCTGTTATGACATCTGAGGGTAAAAGAAAAAAAGACTGAGACAAATTTAAAGTCAAACTGCTGACCTCTCTTTTCCCTCTTGTGCTTTCAGACAGCTAGAACCAGCTGAATTGTAATGTCTGTTGTCTATTATCCACAACAGAAGTGTGCATTCCTCGGAAAAGGTTGTAGATATTTAGCAGCAAGTTTTCTGCCAGTTTTTCTTTTTTCCCATAATGCATTCTTGAAAGCACTGAGGATGGATAGAGGTAATAGATGCAGCCAGTCATCCATAAACAGCCCATGAGGCACTCTGAAACCTGCCCTCCTGTCAAAAAACACATCAATTTGTTCCCAAGATTTGCTTCGCCTTTTCATTTTATCAATGACCTCTAATTTCAAAGACAAAACACGTGTCAGAGCTATGATTATGTGTAATAATTCTGTCTGTGAAACACTGTCTAATGTGTTGTTCTCTGAAAATAGGACTTTAATTAAAAGAAACAAAAGTACAAAATAAATGACAGAATTAAAGACGGATAAGGTTCAAGCTTTTCTACAGACACAAAGTGCATCGACAGTGACATTTAGCCCCACTAAAAACAGAGATGCCTGGCTTTAATCCTTTTGTTAAAGCATGCTTTTAAGATAAATGGTCAGAAATATGAGGCCTTACACACAGATGGTACATACAATTCTGGATTCATTAATGTTTTCCTACTCTTCAAACAAGTAAGTGCTGCCTCAGTCCAAGCGCACCCTCATCAAGGCCCTGTTCTTAGAAATGTCAACGAACATTGCTAATTAAATGAATATTAAGTCAACTTTAATGTCAATCTTTCAGTTTCTGTGTACAGACAGAGAGATCAAAATACTGTTTCCCAAAATCCTGAGGATGAAAAAAATACAAAAATATATAAAAAGATGAAGATACACATATATCATATTCAAACCTCATTCATTAACAAAGGCTTTAACAGACAACTCTATTAAAGAAAGGTTTAGTTGGGCCCAAAATGTTATACACAACTTGGACATTTTTGCCCTTTCATCCTCAACAACTACTTTCCTGAATGAAATAAACTATAATCAAGTTAGTGAGTCTATATGAAAAAGTGACAAAAATGTGCCAATATGAAATCAATGATTTATCTGTTTTGACATATGGTAAAATGTTTTTCTGGTTGTGTACAACTAATGACCACTTTCTCCACAATACACATAAAGTATATATTTATATAGGGATATGATTTGAAATAGCGGGCATCCATCCATCTTTTGCCACTTATCCAGAGTTACTTAATGTGAAACGTTAGACCATTTCTATGCACACCAAATGTAATAGAGTGTCTGTTGTCATTCATTCAGCAATGAGCCCATTTTTACTTATGTTGTCCTCTAGGCAAGGAAAAATAAGATAGAAGTGAAATAACAACAACCTTTACAAACAATACAAACTAAAATAATGCATCAATCATATATGTAAATGTAAATTGAGCCATCGAAGGATAAATTGACCAGTTTAGTTTTTAACTTTAAACCTTAGCCTAAGTAAAAGAGAAACGTTACTGATTTAAACAGGCTTATCATTGATAATTATTCATGTGATCAATTGTGGTTATTCTCTGATCTGTCTGTCACTAGTTCAGTTCAAAGCTGTACCACTTCCTAAACATTTTGCTCCAGGCATATGGCAGGAAAGATGGTGACGGGGCTTTATTTAAATTGTTGAACCAATATAGACCTAAAAGAACAAGATTCATTTTATCAAGATTCTGTATTTAGCATAAGAACAGTTACCCTTAGCTGACTTTCTGAATCATGTGTTCTCTTGCACACCCAACCTGCTAAATTATTCTCTCTCCAGCTGTTTGGTACAGGAATGTTGTTGTTTCTACAATGTTTAAAACACAAGAAACAAATCAGTTGTGTAAAACTACATTAAAATACTGTCTTACATTACAGAGACTTTAACTTAAGTTCAGTGCCTCATGGTGGGTAAGTTGAACCAGTGGCTCACTTTTCCCCACAGCCACTTTTTGGGGAAAAAAACTGTCAAGCTTAGTTATCCATGCTAATGTTTAGCTAAATGACTCAAATGGTTTTACACGTTGCTAAATAACCTACATGTATGATACATCTTTTTTTAGACCTGGATACATTTGCTTTGACATAAAAGTAAATATACCTGACATGTTGAAAATGCTAAACATTTACCACCGTACCATGTGCTTCTCTCCATCACAGCCAAATAAACATGATGGGTGCTTCCTGAATGTATGGTCACATGACAACAAATGAGCACAGTTTCCTAGATAAAGGGGGTGGGTCAACTTGCCCACTGGCTCATCTTACCCCTACCCTTCTCTCTATAGCCTTGCTTTACTTACACCTGTCTGATGGCCCTTAAGCACTCATATCCAACCCATTCGCTGGACATATTTTCTAACCGTACCAGATGTCAGGCCTCTAGTACAACCGTCCATTGTGCTCTGTTATAGCAGGGGAGAGCACAAGCGTGAAAAAAACATAAGGAACTGGTGTCCTATCCTCCTAAAATTGCGGAACAACAAATGGAAACAGGAGCAGTTTTGTTCTCCTGCCCTCTCCCCTGTTTTATTTACCGTAGGGAAGTAGGGACAGCAATAAGTATCAATTTGAATAATGCATAGCTGTGCTCACATCTTTTAGTGGTAATCAATTATTCAATGTTGTTTTGCTCACACTCAGCATGTTCTATAATAGTACTAACAACTATCATAGAAAAACTCCCAAAATATTCCCTTTATTCAGGGTTTCATGCATAAGCAATGAAAAGAATACTGTAAACACAAGAGGGGATGATGGAATTGTAATCTCTTTCTTTCCTCTTTCTTCTCACCATCTGCATAGAGATCAGGATAGCAGTTACAGAGGTTAGTGTGTTTTCATCTAAGCCCCAGAGAAGAGCTTTGTTTAACAACCCAAGAGGAGACGTATTTTGTTGTGTTTTAATGCTGCCTGATTAAGTAATGGTTTGTGCAGTTATGCCAAATTGTTAATAAAGACAAAACCAAGGCATCCACAGTATATACTGCAAAATCAGCACATACAGAATAAAAAATAGTTAAATATTGTCAATATTTTCAATATTAACAATAAAAGGGTGGAAACTATGGTTTCGTAATAAAAAAAAGCCCTTTTTGAACAGAGAACAATCAGAAACAAATGTAAAAGAAAACACATTTTTACTAATCATCATTCAAATTCAGATTTTTCTCCATTGAAAGATTTGTTACTAAACTACGGAAGTGAATTAGGGCCACATGTGAATCATCTGATCTGAAACTATAAATAAAACAATGTGGTGATCTGAGAAAAGCTTGTTTTCGTCTCTCTCTTCTTTAACTATCACTTCCTGCATGTATTAAGGCCTTCATTAAGAGTTGAACAGAGACTACAGGAAAGGCAAAAGCCCAAAGAGCAATAAGGCTCTCTTAAATACCATCAATGAACCATTTTCTGTATTTCCTGTGTGTGATTGTGATTGTGGAAAAGCCTGGAAACTCCAAATTATCCCAAGTTTTGATTTGCACAAAGCTCAAGTAAAGCTTTTATAAAATGTTACATAAAATAAATTAAATACGAAGCTCAACACTCATATTCAGACAAATTCTACCATTTGAACTGTATCTATGCAACATCATTTACCGTGGAATACTCTGGGAAATCATATTCATCATATGGTTTTGATAAATATTGAAGTATCAGAGTGAATTCAGTGAAGGTTTTTTGAGATTTCAACCGAACTTGGTTGCAAAGCAGGTTGATTACAAGAACAACATCAAGCCAGCTTTTTTGTTGTCTCTAATAAAGTCATTTGAAGTATAGCTGCACTCTGCTTGTGGAGATAGAGGCATATGTGTGTGACCTTGCTATGTAAGCACTCTATACCTTTTGGCCCCCTGAAGATTTGTGAAGCACAGTACACAGTAAACCATATCACATCATAACCCAGCAGCACACCGGGGGAAAACTAAATCACTGCTTCCTTTGCTCCTCCAACACAAAGTCAAGGTCAGAGGTCACGGCTATCTGCATTTTAAAAGGTGATTGAATCAAATATTCATGACTGTCTTCCAGGCAGCTTAAGCCTTACACGTTTGTTTATTTATTCAAGAAATCATTTTGAATGTAGTGCGAGGCGTGCATGCAGATCATAAGCGAATCCAAGCAGAGGCATTTGCAATGTTAATGCGGCGATCCGGCCCCTCCACTTTTCTCCTCCCCGCTCCCGGAGGAATTAAGCAATGAATTTGTGTTGACTTAACATTCGTTTCAACATCATCCAACTAGAATGAAGAAATAACTACAGATGTGAGGCGCTTACAAAGCAGAAGATGCATTATGGTCTTTGTTTGAGGGAGCCTTGTGCTCAAGCTCCCTGTTGTGTTTCTGGAATGACTTCAAACGTTGCGCAAACATTCAATGGGTAAATGTACCGCCAAAATTAATATTCATAGACCGTGGGATATAAGATGCTGTTTAACAGTTAGAAACAGGACAGCTGCTTTTATTTCATAAATGACTCAGGAACAGCAATTGGTGATAAATAATGCAACTTGCCATCTTTTCCGAGCTTAGTAGCATTATGGTCATGCCTCAGCTGCTTTTTATGTGGAAGTTTGCACCAACACCACTTTTCTCTGTAACCAAAGATGGGATCCTAATGGATTGATGCTCAGTATAACAACATGTCCAGCCTTTTCATCCTCCTCCAACCCCTAGTGAAGTGCAGGTGAGAGGAGATGAGTGATCCTTCTTGCCGCTATCAGTGTCCATTTCGCAGTAGCACTTGCTTTTGAACCCTCCAATCAAATAACTCCTGACTTGAGTACCACATCCTGTAAATGATACCAATCTCAGAGCTGCTTCAAAGCAACCTGTGAGATGAACATATTGAAACACATCATATTTGATACAGCTTCTACAATAGCCTACTATTCAATGCTTTGTTTTTATGTAAGCACACCGCTATGAGCATGCTAGTACAATTAGCAATAGCAGGTAACAATACCCACAATACAAGACTTATAATAGATAGCCAAACTTGCCAGACTTACTTTCAAAGGCTCTAGGGGGCTTAATATTAGAGTTAAAGTGAAAATATTTAACAAGGCATCCATTACTACAAGCCAATTATGACAGTGGCTCTTAACCTCTCACCTTGTGGTATGTGAGGGAAATGGGTTCTCTAAGTTCCCAAGTCTCCACTTAAAAGACATGCTAATCCCATGCCGTATTGGTCAAATACCCTGCATCATAAATAGGTTATTATAACCATAACATGGTTTCTCCATTATTGGAATTTCAGAAATCCACGTCCAGAAAGCTTAGACTCTTGTGAATTAAACAATTCCAGTTATATTCTTGTGTCATGATGTAAGACCCAATAGTAGCCCTTTTGGTGTAGGAAGACCATGTTTTGAACTTGACCTCAGTGTATAAATTGAGTTGTTGTGAGCTCTAGGATAATTGCAGCCCAATGAACCTTTAAAGCTATTGACTCGAGGCTGGGGGTATTCAGAGGATGAATGCTTTCATAGCTTTATTGACATTACAGGGGTCTATGAGCAGCTTCTGAAACAGAATTGCTTGTCATGAAATCGCTGAAAAAATGCATGTGGCAAAGTTACTAAATCCCAGCTTGAATTTTTCAATAGTGCTCTACAAGGTCTGGGGGTTTGAAATTAATGTTTTGTAAGGATTTTTGATCATTTAAAAAAACATTTATATTTTTGGGTGAATAAAATGTATTACATTTTGCATCTGTGTAAGGCTGCAACAACTAAGTACAGAGGACAAATCCATCATATATTTCAATCCTAATGGTGAAAGCCCTTAATGTCTAAACTTTCAACGAGTCAATAAATGTAAAATCAAACTGATTAGGATTTATAACTAGAAAAACTATCTGAGCAAACTTAAGGTTCCCAGCTTTCAGTTGAGGTATACACTTCTATCAGGCACAAACTGTTGCCCTGGTATCTTCTTCAGAAGACAAACCATAAGGCTGTTATTTTGAATCTCCACAAACAGTTAGTAGGCAGCTATACAGTCATGTTTTAATATTTGTATTTAAATGTAATATTACTGCTTTTGACTAATACAGTTATGTGAAATCTGTTGACATAATACATTTAATTAATGTCAACGTTCCAGTTTTTTCACTGTAGTTGAAATGTAGTTGGGGATTACTTTTTTTTGGGAATGTTTGGGACAATCAAATGGTAAAAGCTGTCTTAAAAATAAGTTTGATTTTGTTTGATTGTGTCGGTAAACTATCGCCTTCGTGTGTTTTGCTACACATGTCGGTTAAGCAAAAACATTGTTATGGCTTCACCATGTAATTTTATGGTGATGGTCATCATGGATTTTGAAGGAGAAGAGTATCAGATTATCTAGATCAAATTTTAGAGTTTCCCCGTGCATAATTTTTTGCAAAATGTTTAAGTTTCTCGATGTAGGAGAACCATTGTTTTCCTTTGTAATTATTCCGCCTATTTAACTGTTATCATCTAACCCTCATCATAAAAATAAAAGGTCTACAGTACACAACCCAATTGACTCGCCACTGTTTACCTCATGTATCTTTCCTTTGAGTTCAGCAACACATGGTAAAGTGCCTCTGAGCCTTACAGATAATTTCTTTCTGCCGTATTGCCCGTGGTGACCTCTGCCATGCCTGGAGCACTTAAGGTTCCCTAGTGACATTTAGTGACCTCAGGTCAAACCTCTCTTAATGGCTCTAAAACTAGTTTACATGTCAGCAAGAGCAATTCCCTGTTGCACACATTTAGACATAGCGCGGGGGCTGTGGCCTGTTCATCGAAGCGGTGGAAAGCTAGCCCAGCAGCTTTTCACAGATTTCCCCTTGATCGCATCAACAGCATCACACCTCCGGCACTGATGTTATACGAGGAGGGCACTATGAAGGCAAGGGGAAATCACAGAAACATTTCGTGAGTGTTTCGAACATACGGTATAGCTTCCAAGAAAAATGTAGCTGACTTATTCATGAACTCATGGGAAGAGGATGATGTTTGCAAATTCTAAAATAAGCACCGGAGAGAATATTTTGCTACTAGGGATGACGACTGGAGAGGAAACCGCGATTGCGCCTCAAAAAAGGTATACACAGAATGCTAAAAAAAACTAAAATATAACAAAGTCATTGCATTAGGTTTTCCGATTGAGACGTTACAGAGACGTTTTTTTTAGGTCTATTCAGCGACATTTTCATGCTCATTGGTTCTACATTATGCTGGACTATGAATATAAACGCACACTCACTTGTAAATCCATGTTAGTATTGTGCAAATGAAAATAATGTGTCATTGCCCAGTTGCAACTGTTTTTTTTAGGAGCATCAATTTGACACATTATTCATCATTGGGGACATATTTCATGGAATAAAAAACATTTCTAGGAAAAGCAGCTCCCTTTGACTTTCTGCATGTTGAAAATTGTGCAGAAATTATATAACAAAAGCATTTTGAAAAAGGTTAAGACATTTTCTTTTTGAATCGTTCATCCCTGGTACATTGGGCAATTCATTTTGTTCTGCTTAAGTGTGATTCTTTCGTTTTAAGAAAAGGATAAAGAAAAGGGCATAGTCATTAATTATATACCATGGGTAATATTGTTATTACAGTGTTCTACAGCAATGAAACTCAGACTTAGGTGAGGATGTCTTTGCGGTAAATGATAATTGCTTCATGTACAAAATAAACCTGTTTGTTCAAGTCTATCAAGTTGGATTTATTTGAAATATTGCTGATTTTGTATTTTGAACGTATTATTTTTTTAAATATAATTGAGCCATCAGGAGTTCTGGATGGTTGTGATGTCACAACTATACTATACACAGGTAAAAAGCACCACATCAATGCATTGCTGTTACAGACGACAAAGGTGCAAGAGTGCAGAAGGGGAAGACCTAGAAACACTGACCGACCAGAACAGATTCATTTTTTTGTTTAGTAGGGGTTTGAAGCGACAAAAGCTCAAAACAGAGCATTTAAGTCCAAGGTGGAATACAGGTATTTTCAGACAGATCGTATCTGAAAAATGATGTGTTTTGTCTAACATTAAAGCATGTAATGTGTTCTAGTATAACCCAAAACACCAGTGTGAACCTGAAAATAAACCAGATTTGTCTCCTTTAATGTGTCTGTTTGCATGGTAGCCGCCAATGCATGCTTTATTGTGTGGTTTGAGTAACTCACGGCAGGATAAAAGGGATGCTGCAGCAGGCAGTAGGAGCAAATAAAGTACTTTTTGAACATTAAAGCATGTAAACGGTTGAGGCACATAACACAAATATTAACCTGAAAATGAGCATGATTGGGCACCGCAGTGTTTGTTGTGGCTACCTCTGCAGGTTTTCAAGTATTTCATTTGAGTAATTAGCACTGATTTCTCATTTGGCTAGGTAAAGTATGCACTAAGTATCTTTCTTTTTAAATGAGCGTGGACCAGGGCAGAACAACACATATTTCATGAGACAGGTGCATAGGAGAGGACAAACATCTTTTAGGGCCGTATATGGGTATTACATGGTCATTCTATTTTGTATGATATAAATGAGTTTGGAAATTGTAAGCAATCCTCTATGGGGGCAAGACTAAATATACTGTTGTAGTAATTAAAATAAGCTTTGTTTGTTGTCATTAAATGGAAATCATGTGTATAATTCATACTTTGCTGGTGCAGTGGTTTAGTCTTTCTGGCAACAGCCAGCTGTATCATTGTTAGATAATGTATATTTTATTAGCTGCAGTGCATTGCTCCATTAAAGCCATGTTCATAGGTGTACCTAGGATTCTCCAACGTTCCTCATCAGAGAATGGACTCTGTAACCCCCTGTATGTGTGACACTTTCTTTGCTCACAGCTAATGGCAGTCATGCGTGGGCACAGTAAACCATCTCATTAAATTCCTGTCCTCAGGATAAGAGCCCGCCACAGTCTCTGCTGAGCTGATGCTTTGACTTCACAGGGCCTCTACCAAATCCCAACTGATGCTCCTCCGGAAGGACAGAGATAGAAAGTGGGTAGTCTTTCCCCAAAGCCTGGCTGTTTCGCTGGTTTGCAATGGTAATGACTTCCCTGACATTTGGATGGATGCACCGATATACCGGCTTCAACCATGAATGTTTGCCTCCTCCTCTTACTCTTCCTGCAGCTCTCAGCGGAGAGACAGAGGGAGGGGGTTGTGAGGAGACAGGCATCAAAAGAAGAGCATCTCACCGCACTGTTTGCAGATCACGGTATGCACACCAGCACACCAAATCATGCTGCAGTGAATGGCGGAGGCCTCAGTATGGAGCAGTTATAAAGTAAACAAACACCTCTCGTCTCTAGCAGAGACTGCCAGTGGCTATGTACACCTGGGATGTTTGCCAGCAGCGCGCTTCTAAGTCCACAGATGCCTGCTGCTCTATTCAAACTGCTGAGGTGCTGGGAGTGAATTGACATGCATGTATTACCATTTCTTGTCCAGCTGCAGTTATACACAATACAACAATAACAAACCATGCTCAGCTTATTAGAGAATCTATAGATGGCATGTTGTGTAATATCCACAGGAAGTCAGAGGGACATTTATCTAA
This sequence comes from Eleginops maclovinus, assembly GCF_036324505.1. NCBI lineage: Eukaryota > Metazoa > Chordata > Actinopteri > Perciformes > Eleginopidae > Eleginops > Eleginops maclovinus. Next base: position 7,460,776 of record NC_086367.1, read on the forward strand.
CTGACTGTTTTGCTATTTAGCACTCGAGGTTTTAAGGTAAGGTAAGCCTCTGCTTTAGCCGACTGCGAAGAAGAACTGGCCCATTCCATATTTCATGAGGCTGACAGGTACATACCGATGAAATTTTGTCCTTGGAGACATTCGCAAGGCCCCACGCGCGATTTATCTGCAGGTCACCTGCGGGGCTCCATAGAGGAGATGGATGAAGTGGTAAACAGATGACGGCCGGTGAAGCACCAACAGCCTGAGTTATGACTGTACTTGTCAATAAAGTCCTCCACAGGCTACACTACAGCATGTAGTAGGGGCGGGTTAGTGACCGTAAACAGCAATAACTGACCATGAACGACAGCGTCAAGATGTACGGAGCCCTTCTCTTGAAGACTCTGGAGATGTCGGCAGATTTATTCCCCGCCGTAGTGAATTGGGTGGTCATATTTGAGCCACTTGTCAAGAAGATTGGATGCGATGACAGGAAAATGTGGGATGCATATTTGCTTGTGAGGGACCGCAGCAATTTATTTTACATTAGCAAGCAAGTTGCAAGGCCTTATAAAAAATGATGAAATGTTGTGTCACGCTTCTCTGGAACAACCCCACTCTCTGAAATTAAGGTATGTATTTGAGATGGAGGATGAGACGCTTCCATCTGTTTTGGCTCATGCAAAAATGCACCCAAGAATTATGCCAAGAGAAAATTGTCATGCAGTATGAGCTGACTCCTATCATCTCTTAGAGTGCTCAAGTATTTGCTGCATTATAGACTCAGATTCTTTTTGCAGCTGGACGTTCAGTGTTAATGTAAGGATCAACAGCATGAGATTACCCCTGGTTATTCACCACTTTCGATTAACCTGCAACAGAATTGTGGTCAATCAATAGTGTAACGCAAGGTGAGGAAAATCAATGTGTTCTCTTTTTCATTCTGCACCATCAAAGTATCCCATCTCCATCCATCCTTCCTCAAAGAGTTTGAGTACCAGGGAGAATTGGATTTTAGTGATTTAATCATATTGACAAATATGGCCCTAAAACTGACAAGATCTAAAATTAAAGTGTTCCCATCAGAAAATGGCTCCTTCAGACTCTGAGATTTTAGGGTGCTTTAATCAAATTGGTTGGCTTTCATTCACGTATGTCACAGATAAATTGCATCAATTTCAAGAGACAGGAACTCAGTGGAGACATATACTCGGATAGCACTAAATAAAAGATAATAAAGCCTGTATAATTAGGATTATCCCCCTAATCTGGTTTGTTCTGGCCAGGGAGAGCAGTGTCCTTCCAGCTGAAAAGACTGCATGCATACATACAGCACACGTGCTGCACTGCCACCTAGCAGTCAGATAAAAAAAAACACTTGAATCAAATCCTTTTGTCATCACAGAAAGTTGTGCTCTTGGTCTAAAATGTGAATGAAGAATGTCTGAAAAAACATTTCGAATGTTTAACATCAAAGCTAAGAGTGTAACATTAAAGCTCTCTCTATCTTGTTTTCCTCTAAATTGGCTTCTGTATTTCTCTGTATGTGACACACACATACACACACACACACACACACACACACACACACACACACACACACACACACACACACACACACACACACACAAAATAAATCTGCAGAGTTCCCCTTTAGGGATTACACTGCTATGCTAATTAAGTACGCTGAAGAGATCAAGTGGGCAGCGGACTTGACGCCCACTTTGTGTGAGCGCCGTTCTGACTCACCAGTCATGCTGCATGACCAAAGGCAGTAGGAGGGTGAGGGTATGGGAAAGAGCCTGGGCTGCTTTCCCCAGAGGACAAAATTGTTACTTTTTCCAGTCCATCAGTGGCAGCTGCCCTGGGGAAACAGTCGATACCAAATATTTGGGCACTTAGTCACTGTTGCCAGCTGTCAGATACAGCAGATTAGACCTCATTTGGCAGCACATGGCTGACAAATCATTGAGATATGTTACAGGTAGAAATGTGACATATGTACCGCTGCAGGTGGGCATCAAGGTGGATGCGAAGACAGGTATCAGATAATAAATAACAGTGTTGCTTACTGTCAAGATCAAAATAACCCTTTGGCTTCAAAGTGGTACTGTAGGGTTGGAGGGAAACAAGTGCTCAGATCTTTTTTACTTAATCAAAAGTAGTCATATCACAATGTACAAATACGCTATGAAGGTTTCCGCTTGAAAATGTACTTAAAGTATGAAAAGCAAAAGTGCTCTAAACGTCCTAATTCAACATTTATTTGGCTTTTTCTGTTGTATCAAATAAGTTTTTGGTTTTTTTTAAAATATTTTTTGGGGGCTTTTTGCCTTTAATCGGATAGGACAGTGGAAAGTGACAGGAAAGTGGGAGAGAGAGTCGGGGTGGGATCCGGAAAGGACCACGGGTTGGGTCACCGGTGTACGGTGCATGTGCCCCTGCCAGTTGCGCCACGGCCAGGGCCCAAATTAGTTTCTAATCTAATCCTGGATGGATGGATCAAACAAACACAACTTCTCTGGAATGATGGTGCCCCGTATGAAGCCAAGAGTAAACGTTTACTTTTTGAAATTAAGCTCTGCCACAAAAAAATAAAACTTGAACTAATTTAAAGAGAAACTATTAGGTCGCACTAAAAGTAACCAAGAAGTTTTATTGTTTTTTAGTTTTGTTTACACAGTTAAACTCAGGATTTAGAAGAGCCCCTGTTTATTCTTTTTGGAGTCTTCCCTTTCTTGTAGTGTTTGATATACTGTATGTTTTTGTGCATGTAAGGGATCAGCAAAGGCTAAAATCCCAAAGTTCTAAATGATTGAGAAACGAAAAACCAACTCCATAATCTCTTAGCCAAACTAAATGTGCACACATTGTAGTTTTGTTGTGTGCCATTTTCAAAGACAGAACCCTGTCAGCCCAGCCTATGTGACCGGCGTCCGTGCCCCATGTGTTTTGGCTCTAGGCATGTTGATCCCTCCCAGAACCTTTTTCTGGATTTGAATGTATCAATTAATCATCTGAGTACATGGAACATCATATGAAATAATAAATAATCCAGCAGTAGGAGTGACTGTGTGCTGCTTTACTCGTTTCGGCTTTAATATCTAACCGTAAATGGGCAAAGCCAAACATCAAAAGCCTGGGATTCACTTTCTGCTGATCCCTTAGGCTCAGCTACATTGCAAATCGAATACTGGCCTTTCAGAGCGGGTACGGCCCCGCTCACCAGGCAGCCATCTTGAATCCAGCAAAGGGGTTAATAAAATGTGAACTCACAGTTGGTTCCGAACACAGACAGGCTGCGCTTTTCAGGCAGAGCTCACTTCTGATGGCAGGTAATTGCAATGGTGTTTAGAACTGGAGCCTGCGTGAGTTGCTCATAACGTGTGTGTGAGGAAAAAAACGTTGACAGGAACCCAAGGCTGTGGACAGTTTCTCTGGATAATGTGATGTTGGAAGGGTCTGCATTAGGTATGCGGGGCACATCTGTGTCTGCATAGACCAATGGGCCAGGTGCTTCATTCAGCCCCTCCGTTTGATCCATCCCTTCATTTCTGTCCAAACTGGAACAGCCCAAAGTAGACATGTGGAGTCCAAATTAAAGATGCCCAAACTAAAAGTCAGCTACCGTGAGTTACATGTGGCCTACTGACAGGTACCCAACGCTTGTGTAGAGTAAATGCGGAATTACAGTGCATCATGTGAGTAATTGCAAATATCTTCTCCCACAACTTGAGCTTTCCACACACGTATTAGAAAAGCCATCAGTTGCTTGAGTGCCTGAAAAGCAGCAGCATGTTGCAATTTGATGTTGTGTGTTTGCCTCATAACTTTTTTAGTGCGGTCTGAAGCATCGTTATTCCAATTAATTAGTGTTACAATCATATTATACTGCTTTCTGCAATCAAACTCCAATACAGGCAGCCAAAACTTGAGGGGGATGATAATGGAAAGATAGAACACACAGACATTGACAACTGGCGAAATAAGACCAAAAGAATGACGTGTATTATTGTAGTCTCATGTGATGCGGAAAAATATTATTTTAAGGTGTATTCCGACGGATGGCTAAGCAAAATGATTTGAACAAATTCGACCACTGGTGTGTCTATGCAATCTGTTTTGAAGGTAAATGCTGCACCTTTTACGTGAATGTCTGACCAGTTTTGACGATAATTGAAGTCAATTGGAAATCCTCCAGTGAGTGCACTATTGATAGAGAAAGCAGAGTTCTCCTGCATATGGAGTCATGAAGGCACTGCCTACATTTACTGTTCAAGGATGTGTTGTGTGTAAACTACTCATGGCAGGTCGAAACACAGTTTTGCAGAATTGTAGCCTATTATTATGAAGGTAAAAGAAATTGAAATACAGATGCTCCATAGTCAAGATTGCATCAAGTCTTTTTTTTTACACATTGTCAACGGAAGTGCATAACAGCTACACTTCTTACGACTTTACCCTTCACAATAATACCCAACTTAACTGTAAAAAAAAAAAGCAGCTAGCAATAGCGTTACGAGTCAAAATGACAGCAAACAATCTTTCTGCCCTGCTGGTCTTGGTTGTATTTTTCAGTTTATCTGTAGGAACCTGAAGTAAGTCTTTTCTTAAGCCATTTACTCTGGCTTGAATAAATATGGCTGAATATTACAGTCAGCCAACACCCTATAAAATGTATGCATCCTGAGCAATTTTGGCAATGTTTGTTTGCAATAGAAGCACCAGCACAAGAGAGTTCTGTTTCTGAGCAGCCTTGAGACTAGACCATGATGTCACAAAGTGATGTAGCAAACGCTATTTAATCAATGTATTGAGCCAGAAAACTACATGTACCATAATCACTGACTGGACAGCCAATTAAAATGTGTTAAATGTATATTTTAATAACAGTGGATATTATGACCGAACAAACATTAGCAGTAAGCTATCTTTCCCATGTGTGTGTTCTGCTCAGCCTCTGACTGACCTCAGACATCACAAGCCATGTTCGTACCACCACTCTACTTCCCCTCTTAGTACATTTATAGATTGATTCAATCATGAATGAGTGCTAACTCTAATATTATTTTCCTCATTTTTAACCAAAGCTGATACATCTTGCCTCACTTCTAGCCATCTTTGGTGAATTAACATCTAATAGCGTACATGCAAACAGCCTGCCTTCCAACAGTTGACCTGGGTTTAATTCACGGCCAATGCATTGATTGATATCAATGAAGAAAAAACTCCCACTTTGGATATAGGCGCTATTTAATTGCAGACTATCCATCCACTTGGATTTATGGACTTTGTATGAAACACATGTATGTTCTATACCTTGTTCTGTGTCTGAACACGTGTTGAGATCAATACTAATCTCAGGTATGTGCAATCACTATGAACAAAGAGGCATGGGGGAACTAGCTTGCGTGGTGTAGCATACAGAAACAGCTGGCCTTGCCATCTTTTTATCTTAATTGTGGAAATAAAGTCAATATGGTATGTAAATGTGTGCTTTTGACTAAAGATAAGCATGCAATATAGCACAAAAGTAAAATATAAACCATTGTTTGGTGAACTGGTGATACGTCCTCTAAAATATGTTTTAGATACCTGTTGTACTAAAAAAGTATGTATGATACCTAATGTAACCACAGTTTCTTACCTTTAATAGAAAAGGTGCAGGGAAAAATGTTAATAACTGCCCATTCAAACCAGCTCCTTAAGCAATGCGCTAATCATTTGAGAAGCAAATGCATTTTTCATCCCCTGACTTACCCGCCTAAGCCTTGCAGACTTTATGCTATTTCTTTGATTTCTCTCTGTCTCTTAGGCTCCCTGTTGCTGTCCTTCTACATATGCTTGGGAATGATTGAGCGATGTCCTCCATTCTGTATAACTCCCTCACACACACCAGCCCAACCTTCCTCCTGTAATACTCAGCTCTGGCATCACCCGCATACCAATTAAGGTTCAGCTTCAACATATTCAGGACTGAAAAAAACAGCGGGGCTCCTCACATACCGGCCCCCATGAGGTGAGATCTACGCCTGTTCCTTCTCTAGGGAGAGCACTTAACAGCCAGCAGAGGGTTTCTCTGCAGCACCCAGGTGTCTCCCGATGTGGTTTTGTCACAGCTTTAGTCATCCAGGAACCTGTGCTCTAAAGCCAGCTGTCTCTTATTTTTCTAGAGTATGCTATTAGTGCTGATCTAGGAAACCAACCCCACTGGTCCTTGAGAATGAAAGCCCAGTGATTGGAGTGGGGCTATTGTGAAGAGGATGGCCCGACGTTAAGGCTGTGGAGGTAATCATCCCTCGCACTCGTGCACCTGGGTTCCAAATCAATTGAGACATTTCAGGTTTGGCTGAGGTTGTATATGATGTTGATTACCTGTCTTGATCTCTAATCTGCACAAAGTAATTTTATCTTAAAGTGAGTGGAACATGGAGTCTGTGACGATTTGAAATTCAAAACGATTAATACTTGAGCATGACTGCCTTCCATGCACATGGGAATCTATTGTAGGAGAGGCTTAGTACGTACAAGTGCATGTTTGGAGACAAAACAACAGGAAACTGTTTCTGAAATAGCACTTTAAAAGACAATGACAATGGTCCATTCACATGTTCCTTGGATAGACCCATTTTCTGAATTTGGAAGTTGTTCATTTCGATTTTGGTGTGTTCATGAGCTTATTATGTGGAAACTGCATGGATGCAACCAGGATGATATGTTGTTGTTGTTGTTGTTGTTGCCACGTCAGTTCATTTTTCAATCGCAATCACTCAGGTCTAGCCTTGTAACTAAGGTCTAGTCTCGTTTGTCTTTGCACTTCCTGTGTTATTTTGTAATTATCTTTCCATCTGGTTTTGTAGCTCTTGTCTTACTGCCATTGTGTGTTGTCCCGCCAGTGTGCTTGCCACCTTTATCCCATTAATCCTTCTATGTATTTCTTGTCTCCCTTTGTCCTGTGCCAGTTCGTCTTGTTCAAATAGGAATTTGTTTTTTACTTTGTTTTCTTAAATTAGTAAAGACTTTTGCTTTTGTACTTTTTTGTCGATTCATTGCATTTCAGACCCAGTCATTCTGTCAGGTTTGAGATGTTGTTCTGAATTTAGGAGGCATTTAACAGATTTTTCGATGAATCCACCAACAAAACATGCACAAAATTGCCCTGTCTGCCAATGTAAACCAAAGGGCAGAAAGAGTATCTATTTGCCTCTTTATTAGGATCAGCTTCAAACATAATTGCCTTTTTCCTGGGCCAAAGCTACATCTGCTCACCAAGTTTCCTGGAAATCGGGCCAGTAGTATTTTCTATAATCCTACTGATAGCGAGACAGATAAACAGATGAAAACATAACCTCCTTGGCATAGGTAATTATTGGTGATTGGACTATGGCCAGCTTAATTGAACTCGGCAGTCGCGGCCAATTAAGGTACTTCAAAACCCATTAGCATCTAATTCAGAGCTCAGTCAAATCTGAACACAAATCATGTGATGATGATTTTTAGATTGTGATTCTATGTCAAAATGGCTATTCAATGACTTTATAATGCACAAATAAGTCCTTTTAAATGGTTTTGGTTTGAGTAAAGGAACAACCATTGAAATGGAGGTCATACCTTAAGTTTTCTTGAGTATCAAAGTAATGCAATGTAAACTGTCTGTACGCCCATTGAAAAAAAGAAGTTAACAGTTGTTCTTGATACTTGTAAAATAACTGATGATATTGCCACGTTACCCACAATTTGAGGCTACAGTGCTGCTAATTTATTTACCCAACCTTAATCTTAAAACTTCTCATTAGACATCTTTTTCCAACAAACATAAAACACTGTCATATACATACAAAGAAATTATACTAGTTTCTGCAAGTTCAAACATACCAAAAAGCAATTTTCCAATCATCATTCTAATCTTGTCTTTTCTTTGTAATCTAGAGCCATTTAATGAGCAGACTCCTAGATGCTAATCATAATCAGAGTCTTAATTGGTGCTTGATTAAAGGCAGGTGCGATGAGAAGGTCAGTATGAAACGCTGACAATGCTAATGTGCAGCCTGAGCTCTAGGCTGTTTTCTAATTAATGTTTTTGAGCTCGGAGAGAATAAAACATCTGACTTTAAGGTTTTCTTTCATAACTAATTCATGAGTGTATGTAGTATTTAATCAAACTGCTACTTTTACAACTAGAGTTAGTTAGGGGCTGCAAATAACCTTCAACATTGTTTTCAAAGTCCAATGAATTTGGAAATAAAATGGTAATGTTTCTCACGTATTTAATTTGATACTGCCACAGCTGGATGTAGCATAAAGTTATTTGACTGACCTCATGTGCTTTAATTTTTTTCAGTCGCAGCTCCAACAATACCTTCAGACGACACCACCAAATTGTCATTCTGGCTGCATTTTAACAAAAGCTCCTTTTTCTTTGACCTAAAATTATGTTTGGGTGCAGACAAAAGGCCTTACAAAATCACCGATATACAAAAATGCCTATTTACAAGACCTCAGTCTTACTTTTTGGATAAAAAAGGTTACTTTTAATCACTTTTTGGTTATTTATATCATAGTTTTAGTGCAGGTTTAGATGTCAAAGCTTGTAGATATTTAATTAAATCTTATGCATGTGTAAAATGTCCTTTTATAATCATCATCGGATTATATGACTTTATTTATATGTTAACCAAACCCCCCCAACAATTTTATTTTTGGCAAAATTAATTCACATAAATTGTGTCTTTTCTTAATGTTATATTTATGTTACTATCATTATATGTGTGTACTCTACCACCTGACCCAACCTGCACACATTATTCATTATAGCAGCACAATTATCCTGTCTGAGGACCGAGACAAGGACAGAGACAGTGTGCTGCAGTGTGTGTGCGAGCGTGTGTGAGTGCGTGTACAGAAAACTAGGAGATCTTTTTTATTTGTTTATCAATAACATCGCAGATTGACACAGTCACTGTTAGTGTTTAACGTTGTCCCTGAAATAAAGATTGTTGACTATTTCCTCGTAATTTTCATGCACATCAAGTTCAAGAAGAGAGATTATTGCGTAGTGTGCGTGCGTGTGTGAGTGTGTGTACAGAAAAATCCTCATAAAGATGATTTTTCTCCCATTTATTCAATCCGTTTAGTTGCATATCTAACTATGTCTTGTCAAGGATGGCATTTTTATTACTTTTACTAAAACATTTTATCTACAGAACACACAAATAAAAAACTGACAAAAAAATGCTGAATAAGTCGTATTGTTATTTGAAAATCATAAAGAAATGAATGATTAGTGAAGATAATGGTTGGTTACATGGGAGCAAGCGGATAAACCAATAAGATTCTATTATGAATAACTTTTATAACTTCAGTCATGTTGCATAATAAATTAGCTTCTCTGATCAGGCTGTCATGAGTACCCAATCCGAACAAAAATCATCTAAGCAAAACTCCACTCAGTTTCTCATCGACACGCATTTTTTTTTAGTATAACATATGGTACACGTCCACTAGGAAGCAAATATCAACTTATTAAAACAATATAAACAAACGAGGATGCCGCAATCAATTTCATCCCAGTCAGTGTAAACAAACCCCTTCATCCGTGAAACCAACAGGAGCAAATTTAGATTAATTAAAGTTAATTGACAACTGCAAGATGGACAATGATATTAAGTGCCTTGAAGGGGAATTTTGTTTCCTATACTCGAGAACTTGTGGTAGTAGTGTGCTGAAATGTAAGTCACATAGCGGTTTGAGATTCTTATTTTACAAGCAACAAAAAGTATTTCCAATGTTAAAAATATGAAAAGCCAAAGGAGTACTTTAAATGATGTATAGAGCCCATACGATACTGGTTAAATATACCCCTAAGATGCAATAAATGAAAGACAGCCACTTTAAATGTACTAAAATGTGAAACTGGTAAGACAGGGCTATGAAAATGGCTTGAACATAAGCTATAAGATAATATCACATTGACTTTCCTAACATGGAATTATTTGTATGAATTTCTGCAGATGCATTCATCCATCCTGACTTAATCTAACAACTAGTGACTGCCAGTTGGTGTGGGCTTGATCCCTTTGTCTGGGTTTATTCTAATCAAATGGATGAGAGTGCAGTTTTTAGCAAAGTAATTAATCAAAAGTGTCTAGTCCGAATCGAATAGAAAAAACAACTCAAATGGATAAATTAGGGGTGCAAATGTGGATGAGTAAAAGCTTTATTTTGACTGGAAACTAAGATATCCCGCTGGAAAATAATTGTGACTTCAACAGGAAACAACAGTAGTTTGTGTCATCACAAACACAACAAGAACAGAACCTTATTACACAAGCTAATGGATAGCCAATAAATGGAAGATTGCATATTGTATCTAATGGCAGTTCACATTCAAAATGTCCCACAATAGAGAACCCGGAGATAACCAAAGCTGTAAACTGTCACATTGAGAACATAAAGTCCTAATTGCAACCGTTCAATTATGTTTCTTGAAGGTTTTTTCCAAATATACATAACAATTACCAAGACACATCAGCAGTTGTGAAAGCAGTCAAACACTTTAATCCCATTGGTTAGCTGGGCAATGGGACCCTATGTCGATGCTGAAGGTGATCTCGTACAGCAAGTGCCTTGAAATGAGATTTCCCGATGACCACATGGCAGAGATGAACACACAAGGTCTAAGAGACATTGCCTCACTTACAAAATTGTTCACGGAGGTGAGAGTGCTCTGCTTACCCAGGGGGAAAAACGGAAGGAGAGGAAGGATGGTTGCAAAAACGTTTAATCAGGCGCACACGAAAAACAAGGGGCAACATAAAACAGTCCACTCTATGGCTCCCCAGGTAGGGCTTCTCAGGCCTGGCATTACCTCTTCCAGGACCCAGACTTATTACCTGATTGTGATCAAGCCACTCCCATCACTCCACCCCCCAGTGCCACAATGGTGTTTTGCAGTATTTAGTCCTGAAACCTGGAAATTAGTTAGCATTTCACCACTTTGGTTTCCCTTGCCCAGGAGTCCACGTTTGTTTTCTTTTTTTATAGAGCGTTGGTTGGATGCCAAAAATAGTTGTTCACCTTTTGTTCTACAACATGAAATATGTTACTTTTGAATGTCCGAAGTGTTCTATGTGACTGAATGAGGCACCAAAAACGCGATCACGCGGAAAATCACCTCAAAAATAATCTTAAAAATCTTAAAAGTGATGTCAATATGCGGAGATTATCCTGCTGAACCAAACGTGTAATAATCAAAAATGTTTGTTTGCCAAACATCCAATTTTGTGCAATATTCCAAAATTCTATGGAGAATTTTTGTAGGAGGAGCCTGGGCGATGCAAACTTCCAGGTCAAAGATACTTCATCCCTGAAACACTTTAAAGTTGAGGTTTGTAATATAAACCAAAGAGTAATGGTGTCAATAAGTATGATTATTAAGTTATAGCACCAGCATTGCTAAAGTTAGTGTGTAGGCTATGAACTGTATCGAATTGTGTCTTCTTATATCAAAGCCAACTGTCAATTGGAATGAGTTTACAGGTAGGAACACCAGTTGGTGCGGCTTTTTATCGGTCGGAAGTTCTTATAGGTAAGACAAAGAGAGTGGACTTTCACTTTTGTATAGCAAAAAGGGAGCAAATGTCTCCTTAGTGTCAGTGTCCTGCTCCACCTGCAAGGGTTTATTTAGCAACAATTTCATGTGTGTCAACATGCTTATCTGTGTCATTTTTGTGCAGAAAGTGTTTACTTCAATCATTAGTAGTTGTGAATCTCCACCATTTTCTTTGTTTAATTTAGACTACATTCACACACAAAATGTTACTCATCTGAGAGAGGATTTAAAAAACAAAATCTATTCCAAGCTCCTGCCTGGATGCTCAACAAAGCCACTCCTCACAGCCTGTTGGCTATCGAGGCCCTGTGGTGTGAAGGGAAGTCTCATGTGGATGCTGGGTTTAATTTTCACAGCAGAAAAAAAGATAACAAATTGGCATTAGATAACCATTCACATGCGGAAGAGTCTGTCATCTTTATTTGTTCATGCTTATTGTTGTTAGTTAATGTTTTTTCTGGTCGACTCACAGTTGATGATTTTTGTAACAGATGGATCGACTCTAGAGATAAGATAAATTCATGACTCTCAATGGGATCCTGTCACTTTTTCTTTTACAGTGTGTGCTGTAGAACACTAATCCTCCCGATCAACACCGTGACTATCAGATGGTCACAGGATATTTCTCCATCCACCTGCTGGCTCTTCACTATCAGATACATCTGAACTCACAGAGGCAATCCTTTACAATCTTCATGGGTGTGCCATTTACGAAGATGCCACATGTTGACTGACTCTCATCAACAAGTCCCCTTCTGTATAATATACTATTGGATTAAATGAGCCTTATATTTATATTTGTATGTATACTCAAAGAGAGCTTGGAGATCTCTTTGATATGAGGAGAAGGAATAGTAGAACAGCAGACCTGTTTGTTGAGGTTTTGTGTAATTTGATGTCTTTCCATCTTTGAAATTGATTGATAATTTTTTATCATTTAATTCATTTAAAATGTATATTTCTCTGATACAATCCAAATCCAAATGAAACATTTCTTCTCAGTGTAATGCTAAGTTTTCTCTATAAAAATGTATTGTTAAAAAAATCAATGAAATGTTGATGTTGGTTTGTTCGGCTAAATTGGATTAATGACCTTCTCATTGTCATCTACAATTTATTCACCAACATCAGTTGTTCTCAAACTTTTACCGTCAGGCCCCCCTTGGGTAATGGAAATATTTGCAAGTGCAAGTCGAAACGACATTTCACAAAACACAACGACATTTAAAAAAACACTAAAACATTTCAAAGATTACAGAAAGGGTATTCCTTTAGGGAGAACACTCCTTGTTTGTGATTGGACAGAGCTAGCCAAGAAACACTGCTGTGATTGGTTTTTTGATAACGCTACGTCTTTCCTATGCACAATTTTCCGAACTCTTTACACCCTTTATATATACTATATGGTTTATAGTCTATAGTTGAATCACACTTTCAGGGTTCATTTGCAGCGGTCCCCAACTTTTTTTTTGCACTACGGACCGGTTTCATGTAAGACTATATTTTAGTGGACAGGCCTTCAAAGTAAGGGGGGATACTGGGCTGTAGCACCTTCTTGCTGAGGAACATTAACATTTGCCACAACCATAAGGTGCCACTTATGGCTGCCTCCTTAGCTGAAAGCAGTTTCACTTTCGAGCAGAACCCGGCACCGCAATGTGAAGTGACGAGAACACCCAATCACAGCCGGATATGTCTTTCCGGTCTTTCGCAAACATCAGGCTTCGGTCTACATTTCATGAGCTCCGCTGCTAATATCACGATTAAAATATCTTCTTGAAACGAGAACAGTGTCCGGCAGAAAAACATAAGCCAACAAACACACGGAGCTCAGCAGAGAGAACACATTTCTCCACACAGACACACATATCACGTGAATGAGACGAGTGTCTTTTGACGTGTTGATGTGTCAAGAGACACACACGGATTTATCCGGTCATTTTATAAAATAAAACATCTTTCAGACTGATAATCACTTAAATATTTTTTTATTCATCTTTGTATTCGGCGCTCTACCAAATGTCCCTTGGACTGGTACTGAACCGCAGTAGGGGCCTACCGGTTTTTACAGGTTGATAGTTATTGATTGCCAGTATGAGGCAGTCAGTAAGACGTGCATCAGTCATACGAGTTCTATACTTGGATTTATTTTCATTTGTGAAAAGGCCATTCACTTAAGTATGTGGAGCCTTCAGTTTCAGAGGATACTGTAAGAAATAATACTCAATATTAAGTGTAACTACAACACTGACTTATTTTGAAAACCAATTTATTTTGAAACTGTTTATTTTTGTAACCGTATGTATACAACACTGATGACGCTTGATGCTGGACGGGGAGAAAACTGCTGGTTTTAGTGTTGGTTTCCTTAGCGGACAGAATGTGGACAAAGAGTAAATAAGGGGAGTGACTTGTGGTGTTATACATTAAACACACAATGTCTGATTCTCCTTATTGACGCTGTAATACCCTAAGGAGGGAGACGACCCAATGCCACGTAATCACTAAACTGACCGGAAGTTCTGTTTTGCTTTGAGGCGACCAATAGCAAGAGGCGACCCCCTGACAAAGGGCGATTCAACTGGAGAATTGCTCTCTTTGTCCGCTGACCGCCAGACAGCTAACTGCTTATGAGCTCCTACTCATCTGTGGCCTGTGGAAGCGTGTTCCGAGCTATTGAGCTACAGCTGTGAAACTTTTGTAAAACCTGCTGCTGCATCATTTTATTAAATACTCCTTTTAAAACTTATATGAGGAGCTTCACCTTGTTTTCTTTTAAATCTACTCCTGGGCTTCAAATGAAACAACATTCCTACAATACCTCTCTCTACTCACGAGAAACCAAAAGTCCTGGTCTCTTGCTCTGGCCTTCAATTCAATGTCACTTTGCATTTCAATAATCTCCATGTCAACGCCCATAGGTAATGTAAACATCTCCTGCATTTTAACTGACAGCTGTTCAATGTCAATGCTGAGGAGAGGGTTTGATACAAAACCAACTACTTGCCCCATGTCTTGTACCTCCACAAATCGAGCGCCAAATTCTGATGTCAGTTTGTTCAAATGGGCGCAGAATTGTTCAGGATGAAAAGCGGTTTTGTCCGTGAGGTTTTGTGAACACCTTTTCAAGATTTGGGAAGTGTGTCAGCCTCGCATGTCTTAACTGAGTGGTCCACAAACTGAGCTTCACTTTGAATGCCTCCACTGCGCTAATCATGTGACCAAGCTCTCGGTCTTTCCCTTGCAATTCTCGGTTAAGGTCATTGAGTTTTGCGGTCAGATCGGTAAGGAACCCCAAGTCCATTAACCAAGTATTGTCGGAAAGCTGCTCATACTCTCGTTCCTCGACTTCAGAAAACTGATGACCTCTGGCAGCAAATCCAGAAAATGCTGGAGCACCTTGCCCCAACTGAGCCACCTTACATCTGCGTGAAGGATCAAATCTCCATATGCAGAGTCGAGTTTGTCCAATAAAGACTTAAATAGCCGGTGATGAAGCGCTTTTGCGCGAATTGAATTGACTATTTTAACAACAACATTCATTACATTTTGGCTAATTATGCCATTAAAAGTATTTCAAGTAAGATATTAGCATATCCTGTTCGCAGTGTTGCGTTGTATGTACAACTATCTCTGGATGAATTGATACTGGAGAGAACTTTTAAAAAAAAGAAAAGATCATTCTCAGGCAAGTTCTGCACGACTTTTGCTTTTTTAATTTATTTTTGAAAACATATAACAACTGATGGTCCTTTTTTACGCCTCACTGGTTGCAATCTTTCTTTTGTGTTTCTGAAATATTCCATCTCCACCCTAAGACGGAGGACCCATGTAGATGTAGACAAACGTCTCCGGCAAATTAGGGATGACTATACACCTCCCCTGACTAAAATATGCCTTAATGAGAATTGTCCAAAATAAACTGTAATTTATTTATATATCCTCATGTTCTTTTTAACAGCTGCAGAAGTCCACATCACGAGCTTGCTGGAATAGATGAAACACCAACAAGAACAGTTAATCGCAAAAGTTAACTATCTTACCAGCAAGCTCAACCCTACTGGCCAAGACATGGACATTCCTGAGTCTGAGCAGTTTCCACTGGATACGACGGAGGAAGTGCAGGATTTTGAGGACTGGCTCAAAGATCCTGCCAATTCTCAATCAAAGCAGAGGGTGGTGAGTTTTAGTTTTTTTTTTTGTTCTTCCAGAGAAAGTCCTGTTAAAATTCTGTGACATGTACATACACATATCCTGAGAATGGAGGTGAAGAGGTCAGAGGTCTCACTTGGGAAAGCATGAAAAAGGCCTTTTTTCATGCTTTCCCAAGCGGGACCTCTAACCTCTTCTCCTATGCACTACAATTAGTTCTGTAAATTACAGATTCTTATTCTCATTTTAGATTTCCTCCCTGGCAACCATGACACTAAATGTATAACCTGGAACATGCTTGCCTGGATCTTCAGTGATGCAGTTGGGCGGCAGATAAATTGGAAAGGGGTAGATGGAAAGAAACCATTCAGCCAGATGGCATCAAAATCCTTACTCCTGCGTAAGTAATTTAAATCAACATTTAAAACAAGTCACACAGCAGTCTAAAGCCCTATTCAGAAGGGGTTGGTTTTACATGGGGAGGTGGGGTAATGCAAATTAAACTCTGAGTATTACTGTGAGTATTACCAGTTTCTCAGTGATTTTTGTCACACAATAAACATATTCTCTCATTGTGATAAGTGGTATAAACTCGATGCATTCCATCGTTAAATAACACTAGTATCTGGAGAACTAGCAAGCTGATTATTAGATTATTGATAATAAGGAATAGCTAACATGTTACAAGGATAATGGACTCAATTTTAACTAGGGCTGAACGATTAATTGCATTTGCGATAATATCGCGATATGACAAAACGAGATTTTCCAACCGCAATGGCTGCGATTTGACTGGTCACGTGATCTGGTCACGTGACTTGCGAGCGAGCCGAGCGGAGCCGAGCAGGCAGGGAAAGAAGTCAACGCTGCGCTTGAACCTGTTGCACAATGGCCTCAGGCTCGTCAGAAGAGTGCACGGCTGGAAGTTTGGTACCAAAGAGGGGCGGCACGTCAGTGGTGTGGAATTGTTTTGGCTTTAAAAAGGAAGATGCTGCGCAACGTCAGGTATTGTGCAAAACGTGCCTCGCTACTGTTGCTACCTCACAAGGTTCACGATTGTAATCACGATTGATTTATTGTGTTTGTTGAAAAATACATGAGAAGAGGACCTTGAAAAAATTATCGCATATTAAATTGCAATTGCAATATTGAGGAAAAAAAATCGCAATTAGATTATTTTCCAAAATCGTTCAGCCCTAATTTTAACCAAGCCTCCATTATCTTTGACTTTTAACCTAACTAGCCAGGAAACTAATCAGGTTGGTTTATTTCTGGACTAAACCAAATGTGTCCTTTGTGGGCTACTGTTATATACCTAAATACATATGTCGGCCGTTGGCGAAACAGAGATCACTCCGATTGGCTCTTCAGCTTAGCATTCAGCGCAGCTTTGTATGAATTACACAAAATATTCGAGGAAGTGGAGGCAACTCCATGATGCAAAGCGTAACATTAGTTTCCTCCGTTTAAATAGCCTTCCCAAGTTGCCACACATGTATTTAGGTATATACCATTAGCCCACAAAGGACACATTTGGTTTAGTCTAGAAATAAACCAACCTGATTAGTTTCTTGGCTAGTTAGTTTTGAAGTCAAAGATAACGGAGGTGTAAAGGGTTAAACCAGTTCATTGTTAATAAGTTAAGTTAAAGAAAAGTTAAAAAGTGTCACCCCCATATTTTTTTATTGGTGATGCCTCTTTATATGTCATTAAAATATATTACATTGCAACGGTGTGGCGAACTGATCACTAGAGGGCGATACCACTCGGCAGGATCTAAAACCCTGCAGGGGCAGTAACTGCAGATTAAATCCTGCAGTTGAGCTATAAACAGCTAACGTTTCTGCCTCGTGTTTTTGTCATATACAGAGGTAGAGTCTGCTACTGGTTCAGGTACCCCTAGGCCTGAGGCCAGTAACAGAGGCTTGGTTAAAATTAAGTCCATTATCCTTGTAACATGTTAGCCATTTCTAATTCTACTGGTCCAGATACCACTGTTTTTTAACCATGGAATGCATCAAGTTTATACCACTTGTCACAATGAGAGAATATGTTTATTGTGTTTATTCAATGTCGGCCTAAACACACACTGTGGTAGAAATGTCGATTGGGCAGTTTACCATTTAAGCTACCCTACTATCGTTGTTCCAGATTGAACTTTTAACCGGATTTGCTTCATACGTGTCTTGATAAATACAGACACACTATGGCAAGTGCCTTTGTATATTCTCGCAGTCGTAGGTTTTCCCTTTAACGCAGTCGCAGAACGTGCGTGCTAGTTGATGGTCGACTGAAGTCTGTGCAGTGTGTTCCGAGTGCAACTTTTGCGACGCAGCAGGCGGTTTTCGTCGGCGCTAGTCGGCTGAAGTCGGCTTGGTGTGTCCGGGCCAGTGCAGCCTGATTATTTTAACAGATTATTTCGGTCTGATCGCAGATTTAAATGAATCTCCAGTAAATTATTGATACAGGTGTGATCAAAAAGTTCCTCTAAAAAGAAAACACCATACCTGATTTAAATTTGGAATGTCATCCCCTTCGAAGTAGTCACCTTGTGCAGCAAATACACCGCTCTCTCGTTTGTGCAACGTTTTTGCCATCGTTTGTGAACGCAAATTAAAAATGTGTGCTCAAACCTATCACTGAGTGCAGCAGAGCAGCCACTTGCTGGCCGTTGCTGGCGGATAGCGACAGAGGTTAAGCCAATCAGTATGCTCGAATCAGATGTCTAAAGGGGGCTGAATTTAGCCCCCAAGCAAGTCAGTTGTTGTTGGTCCTCTGCGGCACGTGGCACCTGGTGGTTGCAATGGGAGTTCATTACATTTTGTATGAAAATCTGCTTGTGTGATTACAGATGCCATGAGGAAGAGCCACGTAGCCCGTGCGGCTACAGAGGAAGATATTCAACGGCACGCTATAAGGTGGTTCAACCTGGCGGCAGACAGGGGAACCGCGAGGAGGCGTGCCAGTGTCCCCACTGAGCATGCATAGATGCTCTTTTCTCCCATTCTTCCAAAAATAAACATTGTTTTTATAGTAGTTATGGTCGCATTTCATTATTCCAGTAATGTATTTACAGTCGTAATGACCACTTATTTTATAGAGAAGTGTATTGTTGCAAGTCCCTTTGGATAAAATTAAGGTAACCAAATGTTCCTACTACTGCTTCACAAGGAAGCTTTTAACTGGAGAACTGCAGGGTGACTTACATAGATAGATTTTTTTTTTTTTCTCCAGGTCTTGAAGGAACTGAATGTTACGACGGAGTAGGCCTATTAGGGCCACATATGAAGAAAAAAATATTTTTGCCGTGACGAGATTAAAGTCGACACGGCGACTTTAAAGTCGACACGGCGACTTTAAAGTCAACATGTCGACATTAAACTCGAAATGTCGAGAATAAAGTTGAAATGTTATGTCGACTTTAATCTCGACGTGTCGAGATAAAACTCGAAATGTCGAGAATAAAGTGGAAATTAGTTGGGAGACATAGTACCGCTCCCACAGGTCCTGCACTGAATCCGAAATGGCTTGTGTAGATCATTTGGTCAAATTATACTTCCGAATTCGATTTAACAATAAAGAGATCCTCGCTGTTTTAGCGCAGAACCACAGTGTGGTGATTAGTGTAAGAACCATGCGTGACTCAAACTGCACCTGTGGAGCGGTTGCTTTCTCTCTGAATAGTTTTCAGTATCAATTGACATAAAGTCGACATTATTCTCGACATGTCGAGATTAAACTCGACATAATATTTCAACTTTATTCTCGACATTTCGAGTTTAATGTCGACATGTCGACTTTAAAGTCGCCGTGTCGACTTTAATCTCGTCACGGCAAAAATATTTTTTTTCTTCATATGTGGCCCTAATACTCCGTCGTATTTATTTATATAATAAAGGCAGACTGGTTATAAGAAATATTCAAGCTTGTATAGTGCAATCTAGATGATGGTCAGCTATTTGAGATATGTCTGTATAGATATTTCTGTAACTAGATTTGGCCATTTTGGCATTTTGAATAAGATATCCGAACGGGTCCAAAACGGATCCGGGCCGGATGGGCTGCCTGATGAACGGGTCCAAAACGGACCCGGGGCGGATGTGCTGCTTAATGAGCGGATACGGCTAGGGTCCGGGCCAGATCTGGTCTGGATCCGCGGTCCTCATCTGTTCCGGATCCGTCACGGTGTGCAAGTGGACTCTGTTCCGGACCTGTTTTGCGAATACCTCGCGGCGGATCCGCGGAGGTATATGCAATCTTTCTGAGTTTATTAGTATTAGACACAGTAGTATTATTGCAGCATCAATGAGTGAGAGGTATAGAGGCCGTTTAGTATGTAACTCCACACGTCCTTCTCCCTCTACTCATATACAATAGCTACATGCTATCTGAGGCTAAAACCAACATCTGGTTACAATATAAACAGTTTCAAAGTAAAATGGTTTTCAGAATAAGACAGTATTGTAGTTACACCTAATATTGATTATTATTTCTTACAGATATACCGCCTGTTGGCTTATGGGGCATATATAGTCTTCTCTTTTGCTGATGTGAAAAGATATTCATGCTCCCATTCTGGGTAGAAATAATACGTTTTTGATTTATTTTTGGCCGGACCCTCAGCCATATCGATATTAACTGTTAGTTAAAGGTTGGCAGAACTTGGCACAGTTTAAAGTTACTACTTTCTCAAGATGACCATTAGGATTTTTTTTTTTAACCCCACCCACAATTGCATGCAGCTAGACCTCAGCATATCAAATAACCAATTGGAGTTTGTAAAATGACCTATGCATGATTCAAATCAACAAGCCAGAGCTATGTCTAAAAAGCGTGTTAAAACAACCAACCAACCAGAGCATGAACATTTATTTTATTTTTTTAAAATGTGAAAATGCTAGGGGTCGACAGTGAAGGCTTTGAAGACCAGTCGATTGCTATCGACCTATTGGTTACCCCTGCCCTAAAGGAATACCCTTTCCGTAAACTTTGAAATGTTGTAGTGTTTTGTGAAATGCTGTAATGTTTTGTAAAATATCGTTGAATTGTTGTAGTGTTTTGTGATATGTCACAATGATACAAGGTTTTTTAAAAGACCCAGTGAGATTAAATCCATTTTTCTGATAATATTTTTCCAAGGAATTATACATCAAATGTAATTTTAGACTGTTATGTATTGCCATTTTTAATAACATTAAATATAATGTAATAAAGTATTACTTTTGAATTCTTGTTAACTACTAATATTATATTACTTTTATATTATAATATTACTACTATTTATCTACTAACATTTGGTTATTTTTGTCTGCTTTTTAATTGAATTTTTTTATTATTGTAACTTTTTATTGTATTTCTCCTTTGTGTATACATGTTTGTGAATGTATTTTGATGGAAAACAACAAAATGATAATTTGTTTTAAAAAAATCGGTATGCTTTTTTCACGACAGTTTAAGTTTAGATAAAACTTAATAAAACTACTCGATAAAAAGATTATAAACATGTGTAAGACAAAGTCGATGATGAAAATTCACAAACAACCTTACCAGCTCTGCCTATGTTGTATTGGGATGTTCCGCACTATCCAAACTTTATTTCCTCTCCTCTGCTTGAAATCACATATAGACTACATTTCACCAAGTGTGTGTGTGTGTGTGTGTGTGTGTGTGTGTGTGTGTGTGTGTGTGTGTGTGTGTGTGTGTGTGTGTGTGTGTGTGTGTGTGTGTGTGTGTGTGTGTGTCTTTCATCCCTGCTGCAGTTTGTTACTTGGCACCGGTTATCGTCTTCATGAGGAGCACCTCTAAACCCTCTGACTGAATGCAAGGGATTTGGACAGGTGCCTAAAGTGGCAGCACGCCGATTCCAGTTCCCCTGGGCATCACCTGCATTTGATACGTTACATCAGGCGCATCTGAGTCGAACAAGCCTGATCAGGCCAAGCTATGGGACTAAAACTGTCTCTCCTCTGCTCTGACAAGGCCTTCCTCAGGGCTGGTAAACACGTCTGCTTGTTAGTGCAGCTATTGTAAGCTTTCTGTCGGAGACGTGGGAAACAGAAACCCACTTTATCCCACAGGCGAGTCATAGTGTTCCTGTGCTTGTAGCGGATCCGCTGTGCTCTAATTTATGAAATCCTTTATTTCTCTGTGGGAAAAAAGTTTATCATTCCAACTTTGGCGGAGCGAGTGTCTCTGCTGCACTCTTTGTTATCACACCAAAGTACTCCTTTAAGACCTAAGGGAATGCACCTAGTTAGTTAAGAGCAACATGGAAAAATACTGCTACCACTTTCAAGACAGGGGAGACTTTCTTCTGTGTCCCAATTTAAACCGCCATGAATAATGGATATATTTATCAAGAAGCTATAGTCTGCATAGGGAGAAAAGATGCATGTTTTTCCATGCATAGAAATTATTTGATGTTTCACAACTTTTACATGTAGGGCTGAAAAATGTACAGGCATCCAATAGTTTTATTTGGAGGGTTAGTAACATAGTCCCACTACATATGTAAATATTTTACAAGCCTTTATCTGCAATACGGCACCAAAGTTGTTCTGGAAAACCGTCCGACACCTTAGGAGGGGGAAGCAGGGAACCATCCAAGCTGTGTACAGTAAGGATGGGACGCTGTTGACCTCAACTGATAAGGTGTTAGCGCGGTGGAAGGAGCACTTTGAGGAACTCCTGAACCCGACAACTCCGCCCTCTATGGTAGAGGCAGTGCTGGAGTATGAAGGGGGCTCAACTCCAATCTCACTGGGGAAGTCACTGAGGAAGTTAAAAAACTCCACAGTGGCAAAGCCCCGGGGGTGGATGAGAACTGCCCAGAAATGCTGAAGGCTCTGGGTGTTTAAGTTAAAGTTTACTCTAAAGGTGCTGGAAAGGAGGTTCCGACCGATTGTCGAACCTCAGATTGAGGAGGAACAATGCGGTTTTCATCCTGGTCGTGGAACGACAGACCAGCTTTTTACTCTGTCAAGGATCCTGGAGGGGGCCTGGGAGTACGCTCATCCGGTCTACATGTGCTTTGTGGATTTGGAGAAGGCGTATGACCGGGTTCCCAGGGAGATACTGTGGGAGGTGCTACAGGAGTATGGGGTTAAGGGGTCTCTACTCAGGGCCATCCAATCTCTGTACTCCCAAAGCGAGAGCTGTGTCCGCGTAACCGGTAGCACATTGGACCGATTTCTGATGAGGGTTGGCCTCCGCCAGGGCTGCGCTTTGTCACCAATCCTGTTTGTGATATTCATGGACAGGATTTCGAGGCGTAGTCGTGGGGGAGGGATTCTGCAGTTTGGTGGGCTAAGGATGGCACCACTACTTTTTGTAGATGTTGTGGTCCTAATGGCTTCATCGGTCTGTGACCTTCAGCACTCACTGGATCGGTTCGCGGCCGAGTGTGAAGCGGCTGGGATGAGGATCATCGCCTCCAAATCTGAGGCCATGGTTCTCAGCAGGAAACCGATGGACTGTCCACTCCAGGTAGAGAATGAGGCCTTACTCCAAGTGAAGGAGTTCAAGTATCTCGGGGTCTTGTTCTCGAGTGAGGGAACAATGGAGCGTGAGATGGGCCGGAGAATTGGAGCAGCGGGAGCGGTACTGCACTCGCTTTACCACACCGTTGTGACGAAAAGAGAGCTGAGCCAGAAGGCAAAGCTCTCTGTCTACCTGGCCATTTTCATTCCTACCCGGGCCAGTTTCGTTCCTAGGGATAAGGTGAGAAGTTCAGTCATCCGGGAGGGACTCGGAGTAGAACCGCTGCTCTTTCGCGTTGAAAGGAGCCAGTTGAGGTGGTTCGGGCACCTAGTGAGGATGCCACCTGGGCGCCTCTCTAGGCAGGTGTTCCAGGCACGTCCAGCTGGGAAGAGACCAAGGGGTAGACCTAGGACCAGGTGGAGGGATTATATCCCTTCACTGGCCTGGGAACACCTTGGAATCCCCCAGTCAGAGCTGGTTGATGTGGCCAGGGAAAGAGAAGATTGGGGCTCTCCGCTGGAGCTGTTACCTCCGCAACCCTGACGGAAAAGCGGGAGAAGATGGATGGAAAAAATTGACCTAACATATAAGCTAACACACTTGCTGCTAAACATGGTCTGCATTTCACATTCTAACGCCTTTGCGTTGTTTTACAAACGTCAAAACAATATATATAATTATTTTTTTAAATCCCCCAAAAAATGTTTTCATGTGGCACTAATCCTCTTCCGTATATTTTCAATGCACACACAAATGTCTTCTGTTTCACATACATGTAAATAAAATCCAAATACAGAAAAAACTTTTATATGTGTATTTTTGATCCACACATTTGTTTTCCGTTTCAAACCGCTGAACCTGCATACACAATTATTAAATAACTATAAGCGTTACGTAGTGAACGCAATAAATCATACCCTCCTAGGGGCGCGCTCATGTGATTGGCTTAGAATGGAGGAGACATCTGATTGGCTATAGATGGAAAACATTACAAGTACGAATCGGGTGACCGTCAGGGGAGTCTCAAAAAACCCACACACGAATGCACAGCGATCCATGCACAGAGAGTTTCTGTATGCAGGTTCAGCGGTTTGAAACAGAAAACAAATATGTGTGGATCAAAAATACACATGTAAAGCTTTTTCTGTATTTGGATTTTATTTACATGTATGTGAAACGGAACACATTTGTGTGGATCCTGAAATACAAGTGTGATGTGTAGGAAATGTTAATTTATTTGAATTCCAGGAGTAGATTTAAAAGAAAACGAAGTGAAGCTCCTCCTCAGTCATACAGTTATCTTGACATTGAGTATAAAGATTACCAGTAATGGAAACCTTTGTTAATGAAAGTTTGTTGGAAATGTGTATTTTGATCGTATATGCTAACCGCTAGCATCGTAATGGAATTGCTCATATAAGCTGACGCATTTGTTGCTTTACGTTTTAAACAGTCAATACAACAATACTGTTCTTGAACAACGTCTGTAACCGAATGAAATACTGAAAGATGTATTCTTTTATCTGTCTAGTTGTACAGTGCTTCCTGAGTTAAGTTTGGAAAGGATACAAGCTGTTTCAATCTTTATTTGACTTGGGGAAACTGTTAGCTATCTGCGGAGCTGATGTAGCAGGCTGCGCCACACACACTGAAGCGGGGGCAGAACAACAAGTGTGAATCCTTCTGTGTGCATTTGTGTATGAAACTGATCTGACCATATGGATCTGACCCCATAGAAACTGAGATGGCCAAATTCTAGCTCTACTGCGGGAAACTTTCTTAAAATAATGATTTTTTTTCCCTCTGTTTTCTGGCAGTGTGCAGTGAGTAAACAAACCATGCCACAAACTGGCGTATCTGTGGGAAATATTTTTGCAAACAATAGCAAATTGTGATGAACATTGTGTTGCTTTTTCAAAATGGTGTTTTTATTTCTGTGAAATAGTGTTGAAATAATATCCTTCCCTGGAGCTCTGATGCTTATTATACTCAAAAATAATGAGTTCCACACACAAACACAGACATCCACCCCTGTGTCATTATTAGATTCTTACTGAATTGTTCCAGCTCACAAAGATGTCAAAAATAATGTCATGCTGGAGGTAGTTTGTGGGTTTTTTTAGGCTAGGCCTTTTGCATTATTTGTCAAATTTTAAACATGGCTATTTAATAGTCTCTCCCTGTCAAGTAGTGAATTTCATCTGGAGGAGCCTGGCACATACAGTAAAACTTGAAAACCACTTCAAAAAAGATGCATCGAAGGAAAAGGCTCTATCATTAACCATCAGCCTATAATCCATGAGCACAAAAGTCCCTGAAGCATGTGCGAATGAGTTCTACAGGCCAGAAGAAAATGCTTGAAAACAACAACAAAAAAGGAAAATAAATCCATTTCACAAGGTGCTGTTTATTGGCAATTACACTCAAGCACTTTTGACAGTGTGTGCGTGGAAGCGAGAGTGCCACCACTTGTCTTCAGTCATGGAGAGACACGTGTGAGGTGAATGTGAGTGCTGTTCACTAACAAGCACTACAAGCCACTCTCATACTTACAGTTGTCGTTGCCTCATTACAAGAAGAAAAAACCAACAGAATGGAACAACAGTTTTTACAGCTTAAAGACTGTATGTACTGTAACATATCAACCCTACAACCATTTCACTCATACAAACAAAAAAAGCCTTCAGCGGTAATTCACAGAGGAAGAAAGGCTTAAAACAGGCAGCATTGTCCACAGTATAATTTCCATTGTCTCAGTTCACCAAATCATCTATTCAGTTAAAATAAAACAACTCTTGATTGACAATCCACCGTCATGTTTGAATATGTTTTCATACAAAATAATTTACATTTGGAAAGCTTTATCATGCTTCGTGTACCATGGGTTGGCACATCATGGCTAACATTTTTTTAATTTTTTATGTTGGATTGAAAAACTAAACTGAGATAAACTGTGGTATGGGTCATACTGTACCTTCTGGGAATGTCGTGATCAAATTCTCCAATGACGCTAACCTGCCATAGCGTATCAGTTTTTTTTGTTAAGATTTATTCTCTATAAACCTCACCTTCACTAAGGAATTATGTCTGCCACTGTGAACTTTCTCCCATAAAAGGCTTGAATAACGGCACAAAAGAAGTGCGTCAACAATTGCACAACCAAATGAAAAGTATGGCACCTATTTCCCTGGTAGCTGTTGATTACAATCCCAAGACACCGAGGTAAAGTAGGCCTGTCGATGTAAGTTCTTGGCAGATACTATCCCCAGGAGCGGAAATGGTGGATGTGGAACAACCAAAATATCTGTGAAAAAGAAAAATGGGACAGTGGCGCTCAGAATATACCACTCAGAAATGCTAAGTGGGGGTAAAAATGTATAAATTAAATGGTAATTTAGTTTTAGGCCAACTTAAGGCCTCAAAGATTTATCTATACAAAATTAAGTGGGGTTGGATGTGACGTAGTTACAGGCTTGCCAAATGTAGCTAGCAAGCTAACCATTTACTTGAACGCTGCCCACTAGTCATGTAGCTTCCAAAACTTCTCTCCGTGTCTCAGTTCTGTTTACTTTCCCCTGTTAGCTTGTTAGCTTAAGTCCTTACATAGTGATATAACCTCATCCACAAAACATAAGGTGGTGCCGGATCCGACATAGTGACAATTGGCAGAATAAGTGAACTGTCACAGCTAGCAAGCTAACTGCTAACTTTAACACTACCCATTTGCTAGTCAGATCGCTTCCAAAACTTCCCCACCTTCAATCTACTTACTCTCTTATGTGTACTTCCACTTGATTTTTGTGAACCATTTCCTTACAAAACGTTTCTTAAGAAGAAATGGTCAGTTTGAATGTTTTTTGTTTTGTAGAATAAAGGGTTAAATAAAATTGAACGTTGCAATTGGCTACAATGGGAGGCCTCTATTATATACTCCCCAGCTTTACATACCCTTAGCAGACACCTTGTATAATAACCTTATAGTTATAATAAACAAATAAAAGTGAATATTGGATTATATTTTTGCAAACAAATGCTACTTTATAATCTTCAGTCATCCATAACTTGTGGTAGGTGGTGGGAAAGTTTTTAGAGACTTTGCTTGGGAAATGGATGCTCACTGGTTCAAGTTCTCCAAAAGACCAAGTGCTACAGAGGTTTCCCTGAGCAAGGATGGATTAAATGCAGAATGTAAATTTCCCCTCTTTAAGGTTTCCTTTCTATTATTTTCTTCTTAAAAGTATAACCCAACAAAACTATTTTAATTTATTTTGTGCTCTACACATATTTAAATGGATTGCTGTTGGTCTGTGATTTTAATAACTGAAGGTGATTTTAAAACAAGAAATCTAATAATTGATGTAATGAATTGACTCTTATATCTAAATGAGACTTGAGTTCATATGTGATAACTCTAACGTGCATCCTTGGCCTCAAATCCCATTAAAAAAGTTCAAAATGTTATTGTAAGTGTCAGTTCAATTAATGAATTTGTGATGTCCTTCATTTTATATGTGAAAAGTCCCAGATGTACCAAGAACAATGATAAATGTTGTTTGTGAAGTTAACCCACATACAGAGAGTTCTATCCCTGCACAAGTCATCTGCAGCATGTAGCCTCCACACTGGGCATAATGCCACTGTCCTCATCTGGGTCATTGCCAGAAACTGACACATCCCCAGCTGGGAGAGCCCCCTCCCACCACCAAACCCCTGATCTTTTCTGTCTCAGACATTTCCAATTCTCACAGCTGGCTGCAATGCACCATTCAAGGAACTGTTGTAAATCAAACCTCCTTTCTTTAACTTTCTTCCACACTTCTGTGGGAGGATGTAATGGCATTATACTGCCTCATGATCTCCTTCCATACATCATCTTTTTGTGGGGCCATAATAGCACTGCTGCTTTTTCCCCCAGCTTCTCTGAGTATTGTCTCACTTTCTGCATCACTGAAGTTCTTCTGTTTCTTACCACCACTTTTGTCCAGAGGATTATGGAGTTTCTGAGGCAGAGCCATTATGTTAATTTATGTTAATTAAAGTCCTGAGCATGCATTTGCCATTTAAAGGGAATTTGGATTCATCAACATATGCATGTAGACCAGTCTTCTGCATAATGAAATATAACTTAACAATGTCTGAGCATTCAATACAGTATGTGCATATCTGCATCGTCTAACACTTGAGGACTTCCAAGGACATACAGTATGTGGACTACAATATGTCAGTCAAACAACCATGAAGAAAACTGAAATTTGGCAGAACAGCTTCTCTCTACAAACAAACTAGGAATGCTTCATGTGCAGCTTTTTATAGAAAGAAACGGTAATTATTTTGCGGCAGTAAAAGCAAGAATCCTATAAATACAATACCAATATTGTTTGTATAAATGTTAAATACAGCAGTGCCTGCGTTTTCACTCACAAACACATTCATGTGTACAAAGTACTTCATGTGCACAAAAGCTTTTGGCCAGAAAAAAGTTGCATGATTGCACCATGGTTATAAATGAATTTCTGGACAACACACTAATGGAGTTAGACTGTTAGATTACCTTTCTTTGTCAACTAGTTATACAACTACAGTATAACCATATTCAGTTTTTGTTCATTAATCATGTCATTATGCTTAAGTGCCCAACATGCAACACTTGGCAACCACCCTTTATCTAATCAATAGAATCTATAGATACAACTCATAGAACACTATATTGCTGGGTTGTATACAAGGCCTTAAACTAGTTTCCAATTCATTAAGAAAAACATTTCAAAACGTTTTACCCCCATTGATTATTTTACTAATAACATTAAGCATGTATTATTATCCTGAAATTCCCTCCATGTTTACACATCATATGTTATTGTAGAACAAAGACATTTAAATCATTGTAATGCATAAAAGCTAAACATCACTGTGTCAGGATTTAAATCAGTAATATTTACAGACTACACAATCATAAAAAGATAATAGGGCTGTCACTTTTTACATTCAAAAAATGTCTGCATCAACTTCCAATTCATATTTTGTCTTTAAGTGCAATACAAGTTAGTTTTCATTTTGCTCCAACAGAGAGCATTCTAAAAACTCTAGATAATTAAACCAAACATCATGGTCCCACCCCCGGCCCACCCCCATTAAAATTCGAACTACTGACCTAAAACAAATTAAACCGCGTTGACCGTTAGGTTGATTTAATAGAACGTCCCCATGCTCTGACTCCACACCAGGCGTCATGCACTTGTAATGCAGGTTTGAATCCAGTCTTCACCCCCCTTCTATCCCTTTCCAGAATCTCTAAATAAATCCAGCCAAAACCCGATACTCTGTTGCATGAAATTCAATTTGTTCTTGTTGTCATAAATCTGCTCACTGGGGCCTCCATTATTGATTCAGGTTTACCATTACCACTTGTAATGAAACTTATGAAATATCACCACAGCGCAGTAATTTGCTATTAAGAAGAAAAACTGCACTTGAAATCCATACAACTTATTACAAGTCATTGGGGCACTTAGAGCAAATATAAGAAGATGCCAATATTCCTCTGAGCTCTAATTTGTAAATGTATTCTGTTGAGTCATTACCACCAATATGCATGTACAGCATGAGAGCTCTCTGAGATGTATTAGCATAATAAAATTACATTAACCGCTGTCACCTGAGACTTTATTTACTGCATTAATTTGCTTATTTTTTCTCATTTACTCTCGTTGCCCAGGGACACATTCTGCTCCCTCATTCCATATAGCATTTACGCTGACATCACCCCTCTGACTTGTGGCTCTGCAATTACCAGAGCAATTCAAGGAATTTCCACATCTACAATGGTATGCACCAAGGTACCGTAGCTTAAAGTGATGGGCCTATGTTATAGTTAAATAACTAAACGGGTTTGAATATATAATATATGGAATTTAAGTACAGGCTTAGTAGGACAATATATCAATTGCCTAAGCACTAAACAACTGTGGGAGTTGTTTCTTATCTCACTTCCTGTAACATAAAGCAGAACAGTCATAGCAATCTGTTGAGAGCAGATAGGAGCCTTTCCTTTTCAAGTGCAACAGGCATGACATGCTCATACTGTTCAGTATGGATGATTCAACACAATTCTCTCTTGCCATTGGCTGCCTTGTCTTTGATGGCTGTCCTACGACTCTTGATATGTTCACGGTGAGTTAGTTTGAATCAAAATCAAAAGACGCTTCCAATGATCTGCCAAGTTCCATTATCGTTTCTCATTGTGATGATTAGAACTGGTGCGGGAGAAGAGAAGGGAGCTAATTGTGCTCAAAAATGTTCTCTACGAGTGTCTGCCCGTTAAGGAAGATTAATTCCTTGTTTTGGTGTACATTTACAACCTCTAGGCATGAAGTTTGATTAGTTTTTGTAATAGATGTGGGATGTAATTGTCCTTTTTTATGGCCTTAGCAATAGACAGTGTCAGGGTTGTGGTAACAGGACCCAAATGCAGTGAAACAAGGGAAGGCAGGTATTGGGGTTTAGCGAAAGGCGAGCTTTATTTAACAAAAAGCTGTAACAACTAAACTCAAAAAACGGTGCAAGCAGGCACGATCATCAAAAGGTAAAGTAGCAAACAAAAACTAAATCAAACCAGAAATACAGGAGGGCAGCCGAGAGGAATCCAGACAGGACTGGGAAACAAACACAACTGGACCACGAGACACAAGGACAAACATGGGAATGATGACCATAACGACGACACCACAAGGAACCCAAAGGGAAGACGGGACTAAATACACCAGGGTAATCACAGGACTAGATACAGCTGGGAAAGGGGAGGTGAAACACACGGGCAACAGGTGAGCACGATCAGACAGGAGGGAAACTAAAGACAGGAAGTGACAAAACAAGATACATTTCAAAATAAAACAACTGAAATCCTAACAGACAGGTCCTATTGCTTTTTGAATAAGAACTTTAAGTGTTCATTTTTGAGTTGCTAGGGATTCTAGAAGAACGTGAGAGAATTGTCACATCAGACGTGATGAAAACAGGAAAACCTCTTAGGGTTAGCGTCATGAAAAACTACAAAGTAAAACAATAGGGTATGTTTCGTATAGATTAATCTCTATGGACAGATATCTGAATATGAAAAAGAATCTTTAGGCAATTAGACAGGTAGCGGAAGTGTTGTGGTTTCAGTTTGTAGTCAAAGTAGTTATGGACCAATAACTTTAGCTGGCTTTGTTGGAATGCAGGTAAGCAGTCCCTTAGGCTATCGTCTGATCATGATTAAGCCTTTTAGTAGCATGTAAAGTTAATTGCTGCCTAAATGTCATTAGCATTATCTTTTCATGAATCTTTTTTCACCTGATCAACACATGCACAAGGTCCCAAATGATCTACCTTATCTACATAGCAGCTGAAACCACTGTTTTTGAAAAGGGTTTTTTTTTGTTGCACTGGTGTTACACTTTGTTGTTGTTTACTGGTTGAAAACTTTGACTAAAATGTAATCTTGCAAGCTGAATGTAAACGGCATGTACAGTGGAAACAATATTTCTCATTGGCCATGTAAACATCTTGGTTGACATGTTGTTTTTTTGTAATAAGGTTAAAATACAGAATATGTTTGTGCATATAAATGAAATCTGAAATAAATCTTAATAAATAAATAAAAAGGTGAATATTGACTTCACTATATTATATTCCATAGGAGACAAGAAAAAGAGGGTACAGAACCTATATTATTATATTGCAATAGTATACTGCAAAAAACTGCAAATTAAATTAGCATCTTATTCTATTACTTACAGTGGGGCAAAAAAGTATTTAGTCAGCCACCAAGTGTGCAAGTTCTCCCATTTAAAAAGATGAGAAATGCCTGTAATTTTCACCATAGGTACACTTCAACTATGAGAGACAGAATGAGAAAAGAAAATCCAGAAAATCACATTGTAGGATTTTTAATGAATTAATTGGTAAATTCCTCGGTAAAATAAGTATTTGGTCACCTACAAACAAGCAAGATTTCTGGCTCTCACAGACCTGTATCTTCTTCTTTAAGAGGCTCCTCTGTCCTCCACTCGTTACCTGTATTAATGGCACCTTTTTGAATTCGTTATCAGTATAAAAGACACCTGTCCACAACCTCAAACAGTCATAATCCAAACTCCACTATGGCCAAGACCAAAGAGCTGTCAAAGGAGACCAGAGACAAAATTGTAGACCTGCACCAGGCTGGGAAAACTGAATCTGCAATAGGTAAGCAGCTTGGTGTGAAGAAATCAACTGTGGGAGCAATTATTAGAAAATGGAAGACATACAAGACCACTGCTAATCTCCCTCGATCTGGGGCTCCACCCCCGTGGGGTCAAAATGATCACAAGATCGTTGAGCAAAAATCCCAGAACCACACGGGGGGACCTAGTGAATGACCTGCAGAGAGCTGGGACCAAAGTAACAGAGGCTACCATCAGTAACACACTACGTATCCCCCTGCTTAAGCCAGTACATGTCCAGGCCCGTCTGAAGTTTGCTAGAGGGCATTTGGATGATCCAGAAGAGGATTGGGAGAATGTCATATGGTCAGATGAAACCAAAATAGAACTTTTTGGTAAAAACTCAACTCGTCGTGTTTGGAGGAGAAAGAATGCAGAGTTGCATCCAAAGAACACCATACCTACTGTGAAGCATGGGGGTGGAAACATCATGCTTTGGGGCTGTTTTTCTGCAAAGGGACCAGGACGACTGATCCGTGTAAAGGAAAGAATGAATGGGGCCATGTATCGTGAGATTTTGAGTGAAAACCTCCTTCCATCAGCAAGGGCACTGAAGATGAAGCGTGGCTGGGTCTTTCAGCATGACAATGATCCCAAACACACCGCCAGGGCAACGAAGGAGTGGCTTCCTAAGAAGCATTTCAAGGTCCTGGAGTGGCCTAGCCAGTCTCCAGATCTCAACCCCATAGAAAATCTTTGGAGGGAGTTGAAAGTCTGTGTTGCCCAGCGACAGCCCCAAAACATCACTGCTTTAGAGGAGATCTGCATGGAGGAATGGGCCAAAATACCAGCAACAGTGTGTGAAAACCTTGTGAAGACTTACAGAAAACGTTTGACCTCTGTCATTGCCAACAAAGGGTATATAACAAAGTATTGAGATGAACTTTTGTTATTGACCAAATACTTATTTTCCACAATCATTTGAAAATAAATTCTTTAGAAATCCTACAATGTGATTTTCTGGAATTTTCTTTCTCATTCTGTCTCTCATAGTTGAAGTGTACCTATGATAAAAATTACAGGCCTCTCTCATCTTTTTAAATGGGAGAACTTGCACAATTGGTGGCTGACTAAATACTTTTTTGCCCCACTGTATGTTACTGGCTTGACCCTCATTTACCTCTTCACTCAAAACACTTTCAGCTATTGTTGCTCTTCCATTTTCATCTGCTTCCTCCCTTAAAGTTTTCACATTTAATCTTCTATTCTCGATTTTTTCAACACTTTTTATTATACAACTTCCTTTCTTCTCTCCTCCTCATTTCTCAAGTCCAGACTTACATTTCCATTTCACTCCTGTTCTCACCAATTCTTACTCATTCACACATTTTTCTCTTCTATCCTGTTCTTAGCTTTTGCTTTTCACTCCTTCAATACTTCGCCCATCTTTTCTCTTACACTTGCCCTGCCTTTTCTCCTGTTTCGTAGCTTTTTCCTGTTTTTGTCTTATCACTCTACAACTCTTTGTCTTTCCTTCATATTTCTCTAACTGTATCATCTTTCTCTAACGCTTGTTCGTTTATTTATTGCATCATTCTATTAATGGAGAATTTAACCAATAATTACATACATGGAAAAATGTAGAATTACTGTAAATCTAATCTCCCAAGAGACAATCATATCAAAGATCTCAATTATGTCCAATAATGTCCATCATTACATACTCTCCACTCCTTTCCTGCCCTATTAGCACTGTTTGTTCCATTTTCTATTTTTCCCATTGTCAACTGCCATCCTCTTATTTTTTTATCTACCATCTCTCATCAATCATTGCCCTCCTATTTGTGTCTGGGTCAGGGAGGGATTCCCCCTTTTTATTATTTATTTGGCTGCAACATAAAGTTTCAATTGACCAAATAAGTCAATAACATTGTCAGGGTATGAGGCACCCAGAATGTCCTGTTCAATTGACTTAATGGCCAGGTCATCAAGCCTGTCTTGGCCCATGGTGCTCCTTGTCCATGTGTGAAGACAGCATACACTGCTGCAGCAGCAGACTGAAATCTCAAGGGCCACTTGGAAGATGGACTTTACGGTGGGAATCAATAGTAAGGGTTTGGGTTTTTGCAACACTGTGGCTGTGTAAGTATCTCTGTCCACACTTCTCTTGATTAACCACCATGAGTTCTTCTGGCCTCAATGGATCCTATAATGGGTAGAAAGGGTTTAGAGGGTATCTTCAGAGAGAAAAGTCTCTGTGGTTGGGTAAGATGCTTGAATACGGTACCTGAGATGAGCTCTTCTCGCATCCCTCTAGAGGTGCTCTACCATCCTGTCCAGGTCGGGATGATTACAGGTTGACCCCAGATTTTCTCCACCAGAAAACCAAAAATGTCTTGTTGTGTTTGCATGGGAACAACAGAGTGCTGGGTGCCATTTCCCTTGGATACATTAATGGCCTTCTTCAACATACAGTATCTTCACCACTAAAGTCAATGAATAGTTCTGTCAAAGTTGGAAGAATACAGTTTAATATTTATAATTAACTAACAGAGTTCACCTACTGCAGGTACCAATGTTTTCAAAGTCAAGACTTAACCCATTTTGGGTACCGTGGTTGCCCAAATCCAAACTTTACTACTGCAGGTACCGCTGTTTCAAAAGTGTAAACTTTTTCTCTGAAGGTCTCAGTGTAGCCCAGGGGAAAACATCAGCAGCATGAAGAATGTCTTTGACTTACAGAGCTCTGACCTGATCCCTAGGGCCATTGATGTGTTCAGGGTACTGAGCAGGAAGGTTGTTCAGGACAGCATTTACAGACCTCACCTGGCACAGAAATCAAGTTGTGGAGAGCTGCATAAGTTTGGATCACCTTAATCCAAGTTGTTTCCAAGTTGTTTTCCCGATTTTTACAAACATGTTGTTCACAAGGAAGTTTACTGAAAATGCTATGTGCATGCTCCAGTAGTCCAAAGTGGCTCTATTAGAAATTCAGAGCACACCTTAGCTGGGATTGCCTCCCCACAGCTCTTGACACAGAGACAGTGGCTAACAGCTCTAACAATACAAAAAGTGAAACAATTTCGAAAGAGAAAACAATTTTAACTTGAGGGGAACCTGAGGGTATGTATATGTTTCTGCAACACAGCTGTGCATCGGACAATTTTTATCAGCTGCAAACACAGTATCCGGGCAGTGCAGAGTGGCAGCTATGAGCTAGCCAGTTAGAGGTAACTCACAGGGAAACACCTGCACTTTAGCTAACTTGACTACCCAATCAAAGACCAGAGACTCTGGATAACAACACACACAGAGGGAGTGTTACTTTATCCTCTGCTAAGGACAGCATTCATTCACTATATCTTCACCTATCTATATCTTTCAAAGAATGTCATATATTTGCATTTGTGTAGTGTAGGACAAGGTTGAGCTTTTGTTCTTAGCAGTGCAACTACATAACTTTAGGTGTTTCTTTCTTAAGCTTCCTTTCTGCTCTTCCACTCATGACAAATGCACCATCATAGGCTTGTGCATTCCACATAAGATCCATGGCCCAAGAAAAACCCTCTCTCTATGCCTTTCTTGATAAAGAAAACATATACAGACCATGGTCTGCTCTGTTTGTTGGTCCCTAGATTTGTCTGCCATCAGAGTACATTTTTGAGATATCATTTGCTTGATTATGCACTCTGTGTTTCAAGAAAAATAATCCATCTCTTGTATCTGAATACTTAATGCTTTAGTGCAAAATGCTCTCCCTCTCAACATTTCTCTACCTCGACTTGACATAATATAGCTGTCCATGCTTCAGAACGTATTTTAGAGCCATGATATTACCATTGAACTGTGATTTCAGCTAAATGAGGTAACTGTTTTTTTTTAAAACAAGCTTTTATTGCTTATGAGCTGAGTAGCTTGTTTCTGACCATTGGACATTCATTTCATGTCATACTACTCTTTCTCTGTAGCCCATGTGTACACGTTCCTAATGCCATAGGATCTAACAAAAAAGTAATCTCATAGTGTTTGCCTCACTTTTACATTATAGGTTCTGTCTTGAAACAAAAAATCTAGGT
The DNA here is from genome assembly GCF_036324505.1 of Eleginops maclovinus. Lineage (NCBI taxonomy): Eukaryota > Metazoa > Chordata > Actinopteri > Perciformes > Eleginopidae > Eleginops > Eleginops maclovinus. The sequence goes on from NC_086367.1 coordinate 7,497,258, forward strand.
ACCAGAAGTACACCTTCTAATTGTTTTGGTTGTTTCTCTTTAGGAGGAACTTCAGGGTCCTAGACACCAGACAACATGTTGATACCTGTTTCTAAGGTTTTGGTTTTTTCCACTTGAGGGGTTGAGGATTAGTGAAACTTTATTTGTCACCGGATCCATCTCGAAATGTGATGGGTTCTTCCTTTGTATTCCCGCTTCATCCTTCACCCTAGTTTCATGAAGGTGAGGCCAATAGTTTTTGTTTAATCCTGCTGAAAAACAAACGGACTAGCAGAGACTCAAGGAAACCTACTTGCTTGAGGTAATAAACCCCATCCCTGTGGTAAGAGTCTAACATTAGGCTGAGTTTGTTATAATTTGTACAGTGATTTATCTTTTGATGAAAGCTGAAGAGTGTTAAAACAGCCTGCGTTTGTATTCCAGGTTATTTGTTGTCCCAGTAGCGTCCCGCTACAGCAACAATGCTTTACACTGAGGAGCAGCCAGGAGCCTAATACAGCCATCGGAAACATTAAGACTTTTACTTAAACATTGATTTCCTAACTTTACACCCAATCCAGCACTTTGAATGTTTTGGATTATTTATAGTTCATTGCACAACTTCCATCATGTGAACAGAACATTTGACCTCAATAATAGTCAATTCAATCATTACAGAACACAGAATATGGTACAGTATATGGCTTAAACAGCACAGCACTTTCAAAAACAATTGAGTTTAGAATAAAAATGTGTCACACAAAAAGTGCACAAATGCAATTAGGAATAGAATATCAAATAACTGTTTCTCTCTGTCATGATGCTAGTTTGTAGTTTTCGGTCTGCTTCCTGTTTTATTCTGAAAGTTCTTCTCCCTGTGTGTCATGTCTGTTTTTATTCCCTTCCTTTTTATTTTCTTGTCTTTTTTGATTGTCTGTCCTGGCCAAATTAGTTTCAGCTGTTTTCCATTAGCCCTGACACGGCCTGACCTCCTTTACACCTGCACTCTATCCCATCATTAGTTCGGCTAGTTTCATTCTGCCTCGCCTTGCCCTGTGTTGATGATCTAAAATTAAACATATTTTCTGTTTCTGTTTTCCTGTGTCTTACCCTTGGGTCTATTCTGCTTTGCTTTCCATGACTCACTCTCTCGCCCAACCATCAACCATGTTCCATACCTCAAAATGTCCTTCCTGCCGCTCACACAGAAAATGCTGGTGGGCAAGTTTAGATACCAAAGGAAAATATCAGAATAAACAGATGAGTGTTTTTTTTATCAACTCTGACCTTCATTCACACCACATGTTCTGCCACTCTTCACACATGAACTGTCAGTGTCTCCGTAGGAGTTTATTTTGTACTGTACGCAGCTTTCATAATAATGTGTCCACAATGTACAGTATTTAACTCAAATTTTAAACATGGAACAACACTTTGCTGTTTTTCGCCCAACGTCATGGTGACGAAAGGACAAATTGCGTATCATGTGAGGGCAGCTTTAGGTGATAGTTGTTTTCACATCATCAGTTGAATCTTTCTTTATATACATTTTAACTTAGCAGGTTGGCATTTAAAGGCACTTCATTTCATAGCAGATATACAGTATGTGACCATGTTAGATAAACAACAGTGCAGTTACAGTTTTGCCTAAAACGTATTGGGTGAGCCATGCCTGTGTCCTTTTCTGTGTCACAAAAAGTCTGCAAAAAGGGCAGAATTTAAGAATAATCATACCTCGAAGTCTTGCAGTAGAAAAGAACATTTGCAGTGGTGCTCTATTTATAAAAATGGATTTGTGTGGTGGTAATTATCAAGACACGGCTGGCAGCGCTTTTATACTTTTTTCTTCTATCACAGCTACATGTATATGCACACTAAACTAGTTATGGCAGTTAGGAATATGAAAGCCCATTAAAGCTGGGAAAGCCAAGGCTGCATTTGAAAAGTGGACATCTTCAATCTCGGCCATCATGCAAAAATGTTTAATAAATGAGAATCTAAGTATTTGTTTATCATGGCATTGTATTACTTATTACATCATATTATATGCATGCTCTGTAAATGCCCTTGCGCAGATGATTGAACAGTAACGATTATTATACAATTGTCAGAATACCAGTTCTTTTTCAAGAACTGGTGTTCATCCGTCATTTTCAAGGTGAGAGAATGAATGAAAAATAACAAGAATGTGCAAAATGTTTGATCTATTTTACACATGCTCGTGTTTGCTAAGAGCAATATGTCTAATAACAATGTCATGAGCAGACTGTTCAGCAGGTAGACCTTCATTACCTAGCCTCGAAGCAGTGTCATCTCTATTGTAACACAAGCACAAGTCCTGCCAGTGAAAATCCATTTCAGATTTTTTTGTAGTTCGCACTATAACAGTGCAGCACACACATCTATTTTAAAAATATTTCTAATTCAGTGTTTTTCTTCTTCTTCTGTTTCGTCTTCTTCGGTAAATCTCTATAAGCAAAGGATACATGTTTCCACCAGGGATACAAATAATCAACCATAGGTAGGGGGGGGATAATCATCAAGTTCAAAATTTCAACACACCCATTTGGGACTTGATTAACACTATCAATACAAGAACTTTGACACCAAAAGTAACTCTGTATCTTGAAAATAACCCCCCACCCCTTGAAAATGAAAAAAAGAACCCCAAAAGTGGCATTTTCTGCACATTCCGCCTGGTATGCATAAGCTGTTCTTACTGTTTGCCTATATACTGTTGACTAAATGCTTTCAAACCCATTTGATATTTAATAAACACTATTAATAGAAGAACTGTTACACCTCAAAGTGACCCTGTATCTTGAAAATAATCCCCCATCCCTCTTTAAAATTAAAAAAAGAACACAAAAAGCGTTGTCTTTTAGCTGTTCTGCCCTTTGTATGCATTCACTATTCTTACAGTCTTCCAATACTAAAAGACTAAACTCATTTGGAAATGTTTTATTTCAAATACAAAACAGTTAATTCATTTTTATTCAGTCACATTGACATGGAAAGAACTTGAACTTGTCAGTCTTAAGTAGCACCTCACATTTTTCTTAGCCTTTCAAGACTTTCTTGGAATTTTGCATATTCCAGTGTGGTTCGGTCACTCCTCTTGCCTAGGTACGCCATGAGAGGCATCTCCAAACTCCTGTGCTGTTTTCATCCTCCTCTTCCCACTGGGCAGTGTCACCTGGATTCTGAAGATAGCATCGACTTTAGGCAGAAGCGTGGTGCTTTCTCTGGCAAACTGAACCTCAAGCTTCATCCTCTGCAGCTTTGCGTTGTTGTTCAGACTTTCATCCACAAGGAACTTTTCAACTTCCCCACTGTCAGTGAAGGGGCCACCTCTAGATTTCAGTGTGTCCAGCATGTCTAGTCTCTTCCTCTCCTTTCTTTGAGCCATCTCCTGTTTCTCGTCTGCCCCACTCTCGAATCTCGCCTTCATGAGTTTACTCCAGTTGAGTTCAACCTCTCTTTTTGCTTGGGCTGCTGCCTTGAAACCTCTGAAGGACGGAATCTGTCCATCCCTAAGCTCCTGGCTCTTCTGTAAAATTATTGACCTACTGACTGCGTTCAGTGTGCCTAGCTTCTTCAGTCTGTAGTCCACCTTGCCACATTGTCTCTCCATCCCAATGTTGTGCACAGGGGTGCCATCAATGTTACTAGCCTGTTCACTGACAGGGTAGTCCATTGGGAAGGTCTCCTCATCAATCCCATAGTCCCTCCTCTGCCTGGCCAGGACAGTCTTCAGATGGGGCTGCATGAGATCTGTCATTTGTCATGCCAGTGAGTCTTCTTTCCCTGTCTGTCCATACCTCTTTCTGCCCTCACTGAACTGTTTCCAGATCCTTTCTACCTTCCTCTGGATGGTGCTCAAGGAAACACAAAACACAGTGTCGTGGTAGTACTTGGCGTAGACCTGTTTTGCCACCTCCAATGCTGCCATGGTTGCAGTCACTTTCCCATTGCCCATCTCCAGGTGGTACCGTATCATGCTTATGACACTCTGCAATGTGGGGAGTTTTGTGGGTGGTTGGACGTTCTTGGAGGGAGGAAAGTCAGTATCTGCATTATAAATGTTTCCAGTAGATCTAGTTTTGGACATGCATTTGGGCTCTGCCATGTTGATGATGTATCTCATCAGACTGATGTGACTTCTCTGAAATAGATAAATATTCTAAATTAGATTTAGATTAAGTTACAAGCACTAGGTCTAGGAGAGTGTTAATTAACTACTAATTTAGCTTAATGTAACAGTTAACTAAGTGATTACTGTATAATAGTTAGTTAGCTGGCTAATTTGAGCAAAAACATGTTACAAGCTCTAGGTCTAGGAGAGTGGTAATTCACTTCGGTGCTGCCTACTAATTTAGCTTAATGTAACAGTTAACTAAGTGATTACTGTATAATAAAGTTAGCTGGCTAATTTGAGCAAAAATATGTCAAATCAACTGTTGCACTAAGCTAGCTAGCTAGCTAGTTTGAGCTATGTTCTTAACAGATAGAAAGCTAAAAGTATGACTAATATTGGAACCTGACACAAACCAAGCTAAATTATAGTACAATAAATCATATAATACTACAATTAGAATATAATAATTTTGTTTAAAAGGAAAAAACATACCTGGGACAACTTTGTTTAACTGCTTGTCTGATGGTGTGTTGAATATGACTGCTTGGGGATTTCAACGGTTTGCTTGCAGTCAACCAGCAGCCACAATGTATTATGTAAATGTACTTCATCACATTAGAACATTGCAACATCTGACAGGTGAACCAAAGTGTTCTCTTAAAATTTTATTTTATTTTTTTATGATAAAAGGGGGGAAAAGGGGGCAAAAAACATGTCCGATTTAGTTTTTTGGGTGGGGTGGGGGGTTTATTTCATGATAGGTAGCCTACCAACTTCCAATACAAAATATCTCCCAAATGACCCAATGCACCATCACTGAAGTGGGCGTAATCATTTTCCAATTTTTTTATTTTTAGGCCATTTATCCCCCCCCCTACCATAGGCAGGGATATATAAGACCAGGGGGATGGGGGCGGGGGGATTCCCCTTTTCCCCATGGCAAATCACCTCCTGCTGATATCCCTGCAACATCTGGCTAAATTATAGCTTTGTTGAGAGAAAACTGAAGTTCAAGTGGAGTCGGTGCTCTCTCTCTGTTATGTTTGTAACACTCTGAATGCCCCCCAGGGTTAAGAGCTTTGCTGTTCGCCCCAGCTATAGCTTTATACAGGGTAAGTGGAGTCAGTTGTTCAAGAGCAGTACGAAAGTATGTAACAGTTCATTAAAACAGATAAATATATGCTTGCTTGCTGCTTTTCTATTGTGCTTTTTCCTGTCTTTTCGCCTACTTTCTTTCTCTCTCTCCTTTTTGTCTCTTTTCGCCTACTTCCTGTCTCTCTTCTCCTGTGTATTTTCTATCCCTTAATGTCTCTTTCTTTTTCTATAAGACCACACCATTGGTAACCAAAAACCTGATGAGAAAATCAGGAAAATTATGTATTCAAATAGCAAAATGAGTGACACATGACTGATATTCTCTGATATAAGAAAAGGATACTGTACAATGATCTGCACGGTTTAGTGAGATACAATATACATAATACAACATGCACTAAGCTGTTGCTGTCCTTAAGGCTGTAACTAATCTCCTGTGGATCTCATCAAAGAAGTCTATTAGATATTAAAATGAAGTCGGTGGCTTTGCTTGACAAACCACTCCGCTTTTGCCGCTCTACCTTGCCTTTAACACACTCAGTGGTGCATAACCAAACAAAGGAAGACAGATGACAGCAAGGCTTTTTTTAATTAAATCACAGAGCTGGATCTGTGCTCTGTTGTTACAACACAGGGAGCAGAAGGAGGCGTGCGAGACAAACATCACTCTGATATTGTTCACAGCTCTTCCCTACGCCTTCCTCTGGCATCACCTGGAGGAACACAATCGGCAGATGCTCTGACAGTATGTTCTCTCTTTGGGAAAATGTATAGCCAGTGATGTGTGAGGAAGGAAAACTTCACACAAGGCTAGTCACCACCCTTAAGCTTAGTTTTCCTGCCTTTAGAAGCGATAAGGGTGAAGCTCTGCAGGCACACATGCCTTCTCCCTGATGTGTTTATCAGGTGCTGTCGTGAAGCAAAACTGCAAATCAATAACACAATTAGTACATCCCATCCCCTGACTCTCACCGGGGAAGATTTAGTGGTTGCGACAGCAGCTGGGGCACACAGGGACCTCATCATTTCTACATGGCTGGCTGGGTCCTGAGATCCACACAGATCCTTAGGGTTGATACTATCACAGGGCAGAGGCATGGCATCTGAGGGTGGTCTGTGTTATATGTTAGAATGGCCTGACCTTTTCCACGTCTCACTAACAAGCCTGCAGCTCTGGAAACTCCACTGTTGGACGGCAGTCATTCTTAATCAATAGTGACTTGTTGATCTTTCTATCCGATCTATATATTCCTTTTGAATGTCTAAAAATAAGTTCCAAGATATAGTTTGCCACAGGCAAACAGAAAGCGATTGATTTTAGAAATAGTTTTGATAAAATATTTATGCAAAAATGTTTTCTTAGGACTTTTTTAAAAGGGGGCCTATTTCATATTTGTATTTTGTGCCTGTACTGTGACATATTTTTATGCTTTAATGTTTAAAAAGCTCTTGATTTTTCTGATACTGCCTGTACTGCAGCACCTCTTTTCACCATCGTCTGAAACCAGAGTCCAGTCTGCTCTGATTGGTTAGCTGGCCAGCTCTGTTGTGAAGGGTCCAACGATTAGAAATGTTCCGTACAATTTGTTGGGGGTCTAGCCAATGTCACTATGTTATAGAATTAAACAAAGGATTTCAATGTAATGTTATGCAAAGAGACAACCCCCAAAAAGCATTACAGGGCCATTGCTAATAGTTGACGCAGTTTGGGTCAGAAATTTCAACAATGCTCACACTCATTTCAGAACTTGCCTGAGAATCATCAGAAAAAGGTTTTCTTCATAATCAAAGTAGTCCAATGATAGCTGTCCATACATCCATGGGTACAAAAATGGAACTGATCATTTATAATTCAGTATACATTGTAGTGGTGCCAATTTACAAAATGTAAACACATATAGGCTTAAAAAAACGCTAAGCTAAGGCTCGCTCGACAAAATCCAATAGGATGGGGCAGAAAATGTGCTTTGCAACCAACTTAGTTCATGATAGTCTTCATAAATTGTAAAAATACACTTGTGGTAAACGTCTCAAAAAACCTTCTGGGTATCGCCATCCACAGCTACACCCATAAGTAAATACATTTCCATACATTTGTTGATTGACTGACATCTGAAACAGCCAATGGTGTTAGCCTTCTCTTGCTTTCTTAATAGCCATTGGATAAAAGCCAAGTTTAAGGAGGGCGACTTTCAATCAAATGCAGTATATCTTCTCAATTTGTCGGACACGAGACACCTGGTCACCCTAGATGGGTCAATTATGTTAGCTAACTCGTGTTGGGTTGAGGTAAGACAGTTACTTACAAGTTAAAAGATGGGTTGTGTCCCAATGTTGAGATCACACCTACACCCTTGTTCTAAATATACAATATAGTACTGTTTAGTTCACACTCTTGTTTCAACTATTTTCTGATTTTACCCTGACTTAATAAAGGCTTTTTGTCGCTCTCTTTCCATGGCTCTACGACTATGAATTATGAAGTAGATGGCAGAGACATTGTGAAGAACTTCAAAGCTTTAACATCTTTAATTCTTCATATGTGTGAGAGGCTCAACGCATGTTGTCATTAGAGCGAGATAGTTGTCCAGAGGGGGAGCTCAGCATGAACATCCCTATGTATGAATGTATGCAGCAGGCAAAGAAACATGTTTAAGAGGAAACTGGGGAAAACAAACCGAAGAAGAAAAGGACGATGGAGTCATGGTGAGCTCCTACACAGAGAGTTTTCTGAGAACTGACAACATTAGCACTCTGAGTTAAAACATTCTCAGTGAAGACGTCATTACCCTGGGGTTTTAGTCGATAATACACAGGCTTTGTCAGAAAAACCTCCTGCTTTAACCTCCAAAAAACCCTCTTTCATCTCCTCCTCTTGCCTTCCAGTTCTTTTTCTGGTCGCAAAATGTAACAAAGATCCCTATCGGCAGAAAGCATTTCTTTTTATATCTTTTCATTAGAAACTTGTCATTTCAATCAGTTTTGCATAAAAACGGCAGATGGTCTTTGTTTCATGCGTGAACATGGCAGACGTGGACAGCGTGCACCTGAGGATTATCTATTGGATGATGAATTAATGTGAATCACGTCGCTGCCTCCATGGAGAAGTCTCTGCTAACGCTGTACACTGAGTCGGGCCTCTTTGATTAAGTCTGCTGAATAAATAACATGTGTTTACGACTGACCCTGGAGACGGATGCTTTCTGGCAGTGAGCACGGCGCCGTCAATCTGACCTTTCCTTTTAGAGCTGTGGATGCTGTCTCAGGGGTCCCTCTATTTTCAATATAATAGCCTTTGTGTTTGTTGCTTTGTTATCTGTCGTGGCTCGTGTTAGTGATTCCTGCTGTACGCTGCACTCATCTCTCCATTAGTGACACAAGTACAAGGCACCCAGAGGGCAGAGTCTCTTGCAAAGTGAAATCGGTCCCTTCTAAAATGGATTTCATTCATTGTTTTGTGTAAGCTTGATTTAGTGTCCCTATCTCTCCCGCTTGCATTTGGTGTTTTTCTTTTTGGACGTAAAAGCTGTTAAGCTTTTCACAGCGTGCTCCCTTTCCACCCAGCGAGAGGAGATAGCTGACTGTCTTGTTTGTGAGCGGGCACCGAGGACATGCACTGACGAAGGCCGCTGATATTCTGCAGCAATGGATAAAGCCGTGATTCACTCCTCTGTGGCTTTGCTCAGAATCACGCCAAAGCTTCAGCCTTGGACTGAGGCCTGGTGTATTTTATACTTTAAAATGTGGCAGACAGCGGACTGTCTGTTTCTTGCTTGTCTGTTTGTTGCAGGTAGACATGTTGCTAGAAAGGGCATCTACCACTCAGTAAAAGGGTCATTGCATTTGATAGGAACTGAACCTGAAACAGAGGGGACAAAGAGACAAGAAGGGTGACGTCTTATTGCTGTTTTTAACTCTTCCTAAGCTTATTCCTCTTGAGATTGACGCTACAAACGAACAAAAACAAGTAAAAGTTAAAATGCAAATGAATCCTTTGGTTCATGCCTCATTCACCAGGCGGTGGTGAAAAGGGATTGCTTTCTAAAACCAATTTATGTAGTTTCCTCTAAGATTCCGAATTTTGCCTGTGTTTTTCAATTAGGGGTTTGTTTAATGGTAGGAAAATATTCTTCATACACTCAGTAGAACATTTGATTGCTAATGTGTTAAATGTATTTAATATTTCAATAATTGTTTTTTGTGTTTCCTTGTTTTTACAGTTGAATAAAATAGGATTTTTCCATTTATTTTTCTCTTGTTTATTATATATTTTATTTTGTTCTGCAAAAACTAAACACTGCACAAACATGCCAATATAACAGATTCTACTGTTTTTCTGTCGCTCAGTTGGGCACCCTTCTAAAGAATTCACTATACAAGTATATCATCGCACACATCTGTTTTTATGTTATTTCATTTACCATACTGACACTACTTCATATAAAGTTTGTAAGGCATTCACTTGGAGTAAGGTGCTCCATCCTTTTTTTGGATTCTTATCATGACTTTAATTCTCTTAATTTTTAACAATTTATTTGTAACCAAATTTGCACTGATGGCTCTTGCCCTTTAATGCCGATTGGTGGGGGTGTTTACTTGCCAATTAGAAATACTTGCAAAGGATTTCAAATGTATAATGGGATTTATTATTATATGAAAACTGGTGCAAACAATTTACTATAAGATTTTGGTGAACATGACCCAACCGTACTTCCATGTTGCAAATAACTACTGTGTTCCCTCTTCCCTCCCTAAAGCTAGAAAATATAACACTCCCTGCTAACTGATAATATCAACAGCGAGCTGGAATAAATATGTTGCCAAGATTATAAGCACTGTTGTAATTGACATGATAACACGTTCATTAGACAATTCATGTTGCTCTTCCCCATAAACCTTCCATCATTAACTCCTTTACACCATTGAAGTCCTTGTGTGATTCCCTACAGGTAAGTGAACGCTTCCCCCTCACGTCTCGAAAGCTTCTGCACTCTCACAGTCTCACCTGTTGAAGGAGTCTGTGGGGAAAAGTCATTGAGTTGAGCTGTTTGCATCAGTAAGACAATGAAAGCAACATCTGTTTCTCTTGCAAGTTTACATCTTTATTAAACCTTCTTAGCTTAATCATGATGGTAGTAAGGCAGATATGTTTGTATGTATAAACATAAAAAGCATTTATATCACACAAAACCAACTGCAGACTGGAAAATAAGATGGTTATGACACTTCAATTCAACCTCAATGGGATTGCAGTCCTCAACCAATGAAGGGACTTGCGCTGGAGAATGTTTTTGTGCAAACATCTGTCCTGCTAAGGGGATTTTGAGTAACACTGATACTGATATGCACCCCCATGTACAGCTGGCTCATGTTTTTCAAAGGGACATTGACTGCGCCCAAAACCCAAACTTTGGTCTACACTCGAGTGGTAGGACGCACTTTTTCCTGCAGCTTCATGTTTTACTTTGTAATATTGGTCTATTTTACATTAGAAATCCTGACCCAAACCTTAAAATAGTTTTACCAATTTGGTTTGAGTCGTCTCTTCAGCTTGAGCAGACGCAGTGAGAACAAGGTGACAGTGCAGAGATTCCTCTGTTGTGTTTTCCTCCTCATTAACAGCATCCCCCATTCCTTCCGTTGAAGCTGTTCTCCATAAATCATGATAGAACAATGCTTTTGTACACTAGACTGTAAGCCTAACCTTTTCATAATGACACTGTATCCCACAGTTGGCAGTTTCCTTCTTTGTGTGGTATTGTATTTAACTGTCAGTGGGTTAAAAAAAATAAACTAGTGTAGCATGGGCCAACGATGAACCCATTACATTTTGGAGGCGATCCAAATCATGGGGGAGATACAATAATCTTGCAAAACCATTGCAAGATAAGTCATTTTTGTTGTATTGATGGCCCTGGACCCATTTTCTTTGCAGCGTCCTTGTTGTATCCACACAATGATTTACAGCATAGCTGCATTCATATGACGAATATTAAAATGGCCCTGCGCTGAGGTTAGGTTTCTATAGAGAAAGTGAAATTGTCGCAGAGCGCCACACTCTTAGTTCAAATGATTTCAGCTTTGACATTTTTTGTCGCTGACCTTTCGACCTTTGTGCCAAACAACGCAAGCTAGCTGGAAAGCTAGCTGGGAAGCTAACCACACAGGCAAAGCTTTGCTAGTTGTTTTCACGGCATGATCTGCACCCAACCATGCTGTTAGCATCATTTGAATGAATCTTATAAGCTCAGTAACAAACTCAAGTCTATGAAAAGAACTTCCCAACTTGAGAAATAAGGTATCACAAATTTTACCAGAACCGAAATCTTAAGGATTGCCACTTCAACCAGTTATTTTAACCTTGCTAGCATGCTGACTTGCTAGCTCAAAGTGCCACTGTGCCGAATGTAATTATACACTCAAAGAGCCGCCAGCGAGACTGTAGACTTTTAGTATGTACTTATGTGTTTACTGATGCATCCTCACTTTATTAGCTGGCTGCCTGCATCATGATACCTACATAAAGTAAAAGCCATGCCATAAAAGCACTTATTACTTCCCTTGTAAACCAATGAACTGCTTTATTCACTAACCTGAATCACTGTGCGGTTGAATATTGTGAAAATGACAGCAACCTGCACTGGCTCATATCACACCTCTGTATGAGCACAAGGCAACAGGACAACACATCTCTGATATCTCCAGCTGCCTCTAAATCCCACAAGGGCCATGCTGTATAATAAGATATAAACATAACAGAGTGAATACTGGTCCAACGCTTTGTGGCTACCAAAGGAGTGCTGGAAGTGCATCAGGATGTGTAAAATCAATAGTGTGACAATGTGTGTGAGCTTGTGTTTGGCGGTGTCAGTACATCAACAAGACTTGCCATCACTTGTCTCAGAGAGAAAGTGAGCCTATAGGTCATGTGGTGCTGAAATCAAAACTGGACAGAGCATGTTGGAAAATGTTTTTTCAATTTAATGCGAAGTGCTGTATGTTCCAGACTTCACACCAAAGTTATGTCATCAAAATGAAACAATAAAAACTCCGGGAAGACGCTAGGACAAGACCAAGCAATACATAAACAAATGAAAACCTCCATGTCTGCAAAGTGGCGCCAATGAAGGAATGTGTTATACAATTATTCAAAAGTTTATGTTCTCAATTGTAGCTCAAGTATTTTTCAGGACGAAGATCACTATTCACATTTAGTGTGAAATAGACAATTATGCATGGTATGCCTCAGGGTGGGGTTACCTCTTCAGTTATACCTAGCTCCACCCTTTTCATGTTGCTTCTGGTTCCAAAAAAAACAGATGGTAACGGCCAAAACCAAGGTGTCCAAAATTCGTCATCCACCAACAAATGTGTGAAATTACATTGACTAAGTCCACTTCATATATACAGTCTATAAAAATGTAATCACACATAACCTCGCTGTAAAACCACTCAGTATAATTCATGTTTGTGCTAAGATAAGCAACACACAAACTGTTAGATTTACAGTAATCATACAAAAGAAGGCTTTGTTTCTTCCTACAGTATACTACTGTTTTTATAACAGTGAATTGTTGACAAGAGGTTGCATGCAATGGGAAGTTGTTTTGTTCTTCATTTTCGACATTCATAATGTTGCGAACACAGAGAATATGACCACAAAGGCAAATTTTAACACCAGCATCTTTGTACAAATGGATTAATATTTGACACCCGACCCATGAGTATGCATTCACGCATCAGGGGAGCGTGAACTTGAGGAAGCAGATGTATTTGTTGTGTGCTTACGTCCAATTAGGAAAGCACAAGGTTGATTCTGTCTCACAGAAATGTCTTACTTCCTCCACAGAGCCTAGGATTGTGTGGCCTTCTGCCAAAATGGTTGTTAAATGAGCATTCAAAGCGTTTTGTGATCTGTTTTAATTGGAAGCTAATGGACCGGAAGGACCTCTTCTGCTCAGGTCTGGTGAAGCATGAGTTGAAAAATATGACTGGAATACGGTTACTACGAATTGTTGAGTAAACTCCAGTTTGACTGAGGAATGTGAGACACTGGCATGGGAATCACTTCCCAGGGGAGTCAGTCTTGAAATGGCTCAGAGTTTGCTGTTGTAACACTTGCCTGGTTCATGTTCAGCTGCTGGTTTGAAAAGCAGAAACCAAACTCGACAGCGGAGCTACAAAATTATAATGAAAGCGGTTAAATGTTGGAAGGACACCAGGGATGAGCAGAAGGGAGTGAAGCATACTAAAAAGGTTTCTGTACAAATAATTGTTTTCTTGGTTTGCAAACAAATTACACTTGGGACAATCTTGCTTTCCAAACTGGACAGCTCTCACAGCAATTTCAATGTGATCAGCCATCCACCAAATTGACTGTGTCTGAAACACATCAGTGGCTTGGACTGTGGAAATTGGGGCTTAAGCAGACCAAATAACCATGTTATTACGACAGGGACTATTTTCCCGTCACCCGCAAAATGCACATCATCCTCCTTTCCTGGTTCTAACACCTCTTTTTCGCTTGTCACTCCCTGTAGGCCAGGAATCCAATTTAATGGATGTATTCCCACAAACCTGTTGCCAGCGACGAGGGGAGGGCGGGAGGCAATGATGTAAGAAACGGAAGCACTCTCCTCATTTTTTTAATGAAGATCTTAAAGTTCCTTCAGGTGTAACTGGATGGCGCCATTGATGCCTGCCAGTCGACCAAATGCAAAAGCCCCAGGATCTGTTCTGGTGTGGAGGCAATTATTATAGTCAGCAGAGCAGATCCCATGGAACTCATTAACATGTCAGAAGACTCGTTTATGGTAGAAGCAGCACTGCAAAACATAGGATTACAAGAGGAATTATGTGTGGAATTAAAGGGTTACATATCTAATCAAGACTAAGTACTTCTTTAAAATGAAATTTGACTCACCACTTGCTTTGTAAGCTGTAGATTTGATCTCATGTTAATAGTATATCGAAGTAATGGTCCTCATACAGGAAAAAACCTGTTGACGCTACCTATGGCCATCATTTTTTTAGCAACATGCCTTAATCAGCTGAATATATTATCAGATAGAACACACAATAAGTAATGTCCAAGAAAACACAAATAGTATACAGCAAGTAAATAGTTAAGGATGCTGTTACAGCACGACATTCTAGTCTTCATACTGCAGTCTGTCCCAAAGATAGAAGACTGAAGACATTTTGCAGGTTCTGAGGAGTCCTTTCAAATCTTCAGATCTTCCCAATGAATGTGCATTTGGTATAGATCAGAAACGGTGGGGATTACTATGGCTATTATGTTTTAAGAAGTCCATGTTCTTGTGAGCTGTTATACTGCCATACCATATCACACCAGTTTAACAAGGTGTCCTAAGCTTTTGTGTTGTGTCATTCTTTGATTGCTAAAATCAATTAAATGATCATAAAAGGTAAAGCATTTTTTCTGATCATGTTCTGCAATAATCAAAAAATCTACTATCTGTTGCAGGTCTCGTGCAATTTGTAATCCCAGGCGTGATGACCCATGAGTAAAAGTGAATGGGTTTAACATGCAAGAAGAGGATGATGCTTTGCTGAGTAAAAGTAATTTCCTGTTATTTCCCTCTGTGATTAACATATGAGCAATCTGTCAGAGCAGAGTTGCCACCAGCTCTGATGGGCAGGTCATGCATCAGCATGGTCATTTTGATTATAGAATAAAACCCCCTTAAAAAAACGATGTTGTCATTGTTGGATCACTTTCTGTTTGTAATGTTTTCTTGTACCTTGCTCTTTTTATTCAAAGGCATCACTGTTTAAATTTGACTTTGATTTCCTGTCAATTACGCTTTAGCATAAAGGAAAACATCAGAGATATGCCCCTAAACTTGAAGTAAAAGAGGGGGGGCAATCACTGCAACAACTGCCAATCCCTTCTTATACCTCCCATTTCATCAGGCAAGGGGGAACAGGGCTATGTGGCCACTTTGCTCAAGAGACAATAATGATGCTTTCGTTTGAGCAACACGACCAGCGACAATGGGGAGGATGATCATCGGAACTGACTATGCATAAAATCCTACAAATTTCCTTCCTGGCTGCACAATATGTCAATGATTAGAAGCGACAGGGGCTTTTTGAAGAACCTTGCAGGCTCTTTTATATTAGAGCTTTGAATAAAGTGTTGTGCCCCTGAGGTTGATTCATGTTTGCTGTGTTGTGTTCGTAGAATGTTGCTCAGAGATAATGTTTGAATTGACCTCCTTTTGAAGGGACTGGAATTACCTAAAATGAACCATTCAAACTTTAGCCAAGGTTTAATCATAGTTTGAACCACACTGTGGGCGCTGTTAGTGATTCAGTCACTCAGCTTTTCAGTGGTTTCAGTCCAGAACAGCCTGACCTAAGATTTTTGAAAACTGTGAAAACTCGCAACTGTTTGCAATTTGTTACCATCTAGACACAACCTTTTCATCAATCACCGTAAACAATAAATAGATTCAAATGTTTGCCAGGTATGTACAAAAGTGTTGTAACAAATGTATTAGCATACATTAACCTGTTTAAACATCCAGCAGACATTACTATAGGCAAGTACAACATTACCGTTCTTTAGAGGTATGTTTCTCGACAATTTCTGCTCCATTTTTGTCTCTACCACCTCCTGCAAACAATATCTGCATCTTTAGCTGCTCAACTCTAAACAGTGTTAAGAGTAAAATAATTAAGGTTGCTAGCTTAGCTTAATGTTAAAACTAGCATAATAAGGCAAGTGTAAACACACCTGATGCTCACAAAATACATCTGAGAGGAATAGCTACAAAACACATCTGTGTTGATGGACACTTATTTTCTGAGGTACTGTTTAAGGACCTCTCGTCTGAGTAATTAATGAACAATCCCATCGTCACATAATGTATACGCATAGATATTTATGCTATGCTGAATATCTGTCAATGTACAAAGCATTTTCTAGGTTTCTCCCAATTAATCATAATTTGGGTAGGAACATCTGCCAGTTAAAAATACTGTTAATAAAAATAATACTGTGTCCCCAACAAATCTCCTTTGTCTTCATGGTTTTCAGTTGCAATGTACACATTTGCAATACCATTGGAGCAACACCTTGAAGACAGTCTTAGAAAGTCTGAATAACACTCATTTAGCAAAAAACTAAGAATGAACGATTCCCTGTCAAACTGGGGGTGGAATGAAGGAACAGCTCTTTGCACTTGCATCTCCCTTTCATTGTTCCCCTTTTGTTACTAGTTCTAGAAGTTCTAATTAAAGCATCGAAAAGCCAGCATGCTAAGAATTGACATGTCTATTAACCTCCTTTTCAGTGCTACAGACAACAAACATCCCTGTCCATTCTGTGGAAAGAGCTAAGCAATAGTTACATGTGTGTCAGCCAATTATGTTGATGTTTTAGAATGTTTCTAGGGAAACATAAAGCTTGAACAACAAGGATAGGACTAAAAACACGTTTGGCGATCATTGGGATTTAGACAAATCAGATTGGCGACACCCCTCTTCCATCCATCTATTGCAAACTGAACTAGTATTGAGCCTTTTGTGTTAAATTGTTAAAGGTTTTGCTTAAGCAGGGACTTAAACAAATTAAAGTTGAGCCAAGTTTATCAATGCAGAGTTAACAAGCTGAGTCTTAAATGACCCAAAACAGCTTTTTCTCAGTTAATAAACCCTTTATATTTTGGTCACAACTTCACAGGTTCACAAAAGGGTGGAAGTGTTACGATCTGTATTGGTTTTCCCTTTTCCTTATTTTGTCATGTAAAGATCTTTCTTTGTTTTCCTATTTTATTTTAAAAAGTGTTCACCTCCTCTTGTCTCTTGTGCCCTCCTGTTTGATTGCCTGGTTGTGTTCACCTGGTGCCCCTGTGTTTCTCTTCCCTCCCCACCTGTGTCTTGTTCTTGTGACTAGTCTTGTGTGCATTTCAGTTCAGTGATTTTCAGAGAGAGCTTCTGTTTTGTGTTGTTTTGCTTTGTTTTGCCTGGCCCAGCTCCACTCATCACCAATTACATTTTATTTAAAGAAACTGTCTTCTGCACAAGGGTCTTATGTACTCCAGCCTTGAAAGGATGTTAAGTCTTGTTTAAGCAATGAGATGGTGTCTATGAGACATCGGTTGGTGGTACTTTATCACAAGATGCATGACTGTCCTAGAACCAAAAGTAGGCTGTCAGTGTGACACAGTATCCAGGGGACGGCTCCCATAAGTTGTATAATCCCCATTCGGGAGTAACTTATCATTCCCTGTGTGTCCCAACACATTTTTCTTGTCCTAAACATACTCTAGTGCAGCCAACATCAGCAATTTTCAATAAATGCTTTTTTTCCCATAAAGTTTCTGTTTCACTATTTTTCACCCAAGGCAGTGGGGAACATGGCAGTCTTTTAACACTTTCTCAATAAATCTGCAGGAACATTCTTTCGATTTTTTTTCTTCCGACACTGCCACTGCAGACCCATGATGCATTGAGTAACAGACAGTCAAAAAAAGAAAAAGGGTTTCAAAGCCATAACGGAGGCAACGGACACCACAGAGGTGGCTTCAGAAGATATAAGATTTAGGAGATTGTTAGGATTTAGAAGATGAAGGATATAAAGGAGATCCCCACAATCTCAAAGATCAATCCCTATCATTTGGTGAGCACTTTGAAG
This sequence comes from Eleginops maclovinus, assembly GCF_036324505.1. Classification (NCBI taxonomy): domain Eukaryota; kingdom Metazoa; phylum Chordata; class Actinopteri; order Perciformes; family Eleginopidae; genus Eleginops; species Eleginops maclovinus. The sequence continues at coordinate 7,515,134 of NC_086367.1, forward strand.
ACACTTCATCTGTTGCCTGAGCAATTTTTCAGTAACAGATCTGACCCAGCGGTGTTAAAAACAACAACATGGCACTTATACCTCTGACAATGTGTCAACTTTTTAGAACACTCGTCCTAAAAATAAATCTTAGCCACAAGCAATTATAACGTCACCTTTTATGAAGAACAAATTCAGAAGCGTTAAAGAGAGTGTTGCATCACAGTTTATATATAAGTGGATAGTGAGAGCACAGACAAAAAGTGTCAGTAGTTTATAGAATACAATACAAATTAAATACAAATATTTTAACTCAAAGACATAACTATACATAATTAAACCAGATCAACTGATAATGCTGCAGTGGTCTCTTCATTTTTTCCGTGACTGTGTATTGGTTGACAAAAACCCTGTTAGGTGTTCTTCTTTAAATTATCAGTGTGTTATATAACATTTTATATAAAGGACAATATGTTTTGCGTTGGGCTCCACGATCACCCTGTTTGGTGTTCTTCTTCATAATGACCGCCTCATTTCACATTACATAGCTTATGACACGGCCACATACTAAATAAACCAACGACTTGACTCACTATTGATTTAAAAGTATTTTAATAACTTGAAATTATTGTATTGCTTCAGCTAAGAAGAAAATAGTTTGTTACAACGCGTAACAAGCAACGTAACTAAACATGACGGCAGCATTGATCGAGGTTATGTTAACTGTCCAAGTCTGTTTGCATTTTAAAACCCATATAAAACCCATACCATGTTACCCTTAGTGTTTACTTCATGTCTTCTTCTGTTGATTCCTCTGACGTCCGGCGCTCTGTCTTTAACCTCTTCCTTTCTTTTTGATTTATGATTGATTTCCCTGTCAAATGAACTGGCGGTGGCATGAAGTAACAGCTTTTTTCACTTGCATCTCCCTTTTATTGTTTCCGTTTTGCTGCTCGTTCTAGAAGTTCTATTTACAACCAGAAAAAGCCAGCCAGCTTAGAGTTGACATAGTTTGTCTATCGACCTCTTTTTCAGTGCTATACACAACAAACAGCACTGTCCATTATTTGAAAAGAGCTAAGCAATAGCCGCATGTGTAATAATCTTGTTGTTTTGTATTTTTCTATGGATTCGTAAAGCTGGAACAGAGAGAGAGATAGGACTTCAAACATGTTTGAAGAGCATTCAGAGATAGACAAATTGGATTTGACTGTAAGTCAAAACCCTTAACCTAACCCTATTCCTTCTACCATGCACTGCTTATTATAACACTCTCAATTAGGGAATAAGGATGGATATAACACAGTAAGGGGGCCCTCATGCTTGCATTTGTCTTTATCCCACAAATCACTAAATATGCTGGACATCAACAAAGTTATTAAAAAGCCAAGTGTGCAGTAAAGATTAAAACAAAATAAGGAATAAACGTTGTGAAGCCCTGTGAACCTAGCGCACAGCTGAACATGGTTCAATAACATTAAATCACAGCACTTAAACATCAACATGACAATAACTTTTTAATAATGGCTGTTGCATGACAAAAAACAATAATACTGTCATCGAGAAGACAAATCCTGTTTTGAAACCTCTCCACCATTTACGCCCAGGAAAGTGTGCACCATTAAGCGAGTTATCATTCTTTATTCGCAACCTATTATGGGTTAATATGTTTTCAAGCCGCGGGCATGTTTTTCTAGCCGTATGTGATGCATGGACTTCTTTAAAGTTGCTCTTGCAGCTGGAACACAATTTAAAGTATTGTGAATTTTCTATTGACCTTCTGTTTTGGCGTTTGCTGTATGGGAAATAAGAGGAGTACATCTTTTACAAATCCATTCTTTCTGCTGCAGGCGAAATAATCATATTCATATATAATAAGTGTTTCTTCTAGAACACGTTTGCATTCCTCTAATGGTCAAAAACACATTATTTTTCTCGTACTGTCTGTCTGAATATACCTGATTCATCCTCTGTCTGAAACGCTGTTTTAAACACCTGTCTCTTTAAGAGCTTCAATATTTCTTACAGCAGCGTTCAAAACAACAGGAAAACTAAACCACTGTTGTTACACGTAATTTGATTCAGAAACACATACGGAAAATATACATATGTAAATATAAAGCCACGAATGCAGATGCATCCGGTCATATGTGCTGCACACAGCCAGTGAAAACTTCACTTTGCCTTATCATACCCCGGGGATAATTGACATATAACTTTGAGGAAAAAACACTCAACAACCCATTTTTCTCTCATTAGTAAATGGAGCACACTGGCACCATGCCGCCTGACCTTGTGTTATCTGCCTGTCTAAGCATTCAATTCCTCCCTACATTGGTGGCATGGCATACAACTTCCATATAACAGTAGCTGCTGCAGGGAAGCCTTGTACTGCAAATCTCTCCCCTGAGGGTTCAACCCATTACGATAAATAGACACAGTAAAACACACGCTTCTCTGAAGGCTTATCCCTATAGCCCCGACGGGTTTGCAGGCATCTCCGTATTAACTCTGACACCCCTTTATGTTCCAAGCAGATATCCAGCTGTTGTACAGTATTCATCAACAACCATGGACACAGAACGTGTCCCAAAGGAGATGTTGCATGAGAGATGTAGCGGGGCTCACAGGAAAAACTGATGTCCATAATCCCAGGTGGTGGTTTAGTGCTGTTGAGGTGTTTTCTTTTATAATAGATAGAGGGGAGGGGGAGGGGGTTGTGTTTCTGTGATCTGTTCATGGATGGGCTTTCTGCTTCAGTTTGTTGCCTCATCTCATTTGCCTTTCATCAAATGGAAACCTATCTGTTGGATCAGGTAGGATGGAACTTTGGAATCAACTGGGGTTTATAATAAGGGATTATCTGATATTTCACTGATGTACGGTAATCCTAATTTCAAATGCTTTTTAACAACCATCCTTTACTTGTTTGCTATTCTCACAGAAACTCTACTAACTCATATGTTGAGCTTTGCTAAAATATTAAAACATGGGAAAGTTGGGAAAGGAAGATTATTCTTTATGACCCGCCCTGCTCTGGCTTTCATTGCCTTGCAATGAGTGTGTTTGTTGGTTGAATTGGTTAAGGTTAGCATTAGGGTAAGGTTTGGGTTAAAGTTGGGGTTCAGGACTGGCTTATTGATCTGTGGAAGGGTGTTGTAAGGGTGTGGTTTGTGTGTGTGCTGGTGAGGGGGAAGGGAACAAGATTCCAATGGAGATCCAGACCGTGTACCAATGGTATCATTAAACTAGGTCTGATGATATATGCTTCTGTTTATTTCAGGGAGAAAGTTATATTTTCGAAGCAATGGGCTTTAGTTTTTCTGTTGGACTAGCTATTTGACTAACAGGCTTTTGGTCCAATGAGAAAACTCTTTATTAATATCATTTTTCAGAATACTGAGCCATCAAAACAATGGCATCGCACCATTTCATATCAAGTAAACCACCAATGCATTTACATTTTAAAGCAGAATTAGGGCTGTCAACGTTAACGCGTTAACGCCCGCGATTAATCTTGAAACCATAACGCGTTAAAAAAAAATTAACGCAAATGAATCATATTATCAAGTTTGACCCCAACTTCCTACCGTAATTCCAGCGCGCATGTTTACCTGGCTGAAATACTGAAAGGCGTCACAAACACAGATAACACGATGACTGAGGAGGCGTTCCCTGGTGTGCTTAACGGTACATTTCGTTTTAAAAAGCTTCCAGACGGAAGTTTAGATAAAACCACAGTTGTGTGCACATATTGCAGTAATGAACTGTCTTTCCACCGAAGCACAACAAGCCTGAAGTACCATCTTCGGGCAAAGCACATCTTTGCTGATGCTAGCAAATATGCTAGCACTGAGACAGCATCAAGCCGTGTTCGCCAAACTACACTGGCAGAGTGCAGCAAGGGCAAGTCTGTCAACAAAGCGACAACAACTAAGCTAACCAATGCTATCGCTAAATGGATCGCCGTTGACTGCAGGCCCATCAACATCGTTGAAGACCAGGGGCTTCAAGGTATTATCCAGATCGCCTCAGATGACCCATCATACAAGCCACCTGCTAGGGGAACTATTGTCACAAGAATTTCTGAATTGTTTGGCAGCGAAAAGGCAAAGAAAGCGGAGCAGTTGGCACAAGCTACATTTATTGCACTGACTGGAGACCACTGGACATTAGTAAGCAACCATAACTACCTCGGTGTAACAGCACGCCTAATCGATGACACATGGCAACTGCACTCATTCGCTTTAGGTGTGGTGAAACAGAGGAAAGGCATTTTGCAGAAGCATGTGCTAGTCAGTTTCTTGAAGTTGCAAAGGAGTGGGAGATTACAGACAAGGTCACCACTATAGGAACAGACAGCGCGCGCAATATGATTGCGGCAGCAAGGGGTCTACCATTCGAGCACATGCCCAGTGTAGCGCACATTATACAGAGGGTAATCACAGTGTCTCTCCGTGACAGCGGGTTTGACGGTGCTTTAGCCAAGTGCCGTAAAATAGTCGGACATTTCAAACACAGTCCTGCAAACACAGCAGAGCTGAAACTTCAGCGAGTCTCTCATGGGCAAGAAGAGCAGTCACTTGTCCAGGACTTACCCACGCGCTGGAATTCAACTCTCGAAATGATAAAGCGTGTCCAAAACAACAAAGACCCACTGAAGGCAACGCTAGCACAGCAGAAGCACAAATTAGCCATGCTAACCTAAGCTGAATATGACAGGTTGGCAAAGCTGGAAACACTGCTGGAGCCATGCAGGTAAGGTGACTTCCCATCTCCAATACTTATCATCTCCAATTGTATTTTCTGGCAAATACAATTAATATAACAGTCACTTTGTTATTGTACTTCAGAAATAATTTTAGGCCTGTCCCCTAAATGGGTGTTAGATGAATTAAAAGTGTAGTCATTAATGCTGTTGGTTTTGTGTGTTTGTAGGTATGTCACTGAGCTCCTGGGTGGTGACAAATATGTGTCCTGCTCTGTAGTGCTGCCTGCACTCTGCCACCTCTTGCGTACGATGGAGGTCTCAGATGTTGACCCTGCCTACATAGTGCGCTTCAAGTCTGCATTCACAGAGGACCTCAACAGACGAAAGGACAACACAAACCTGTTATGGCTAAATGTAGCAACAGCTCTAGATCCCAGATTCAAGGACCTCAGGTGCCTGCCCAGAGCAGAGAGGGAAGAGGTGTGGCAAAAGCTGAGTGAGATGCTGAAGGACAGAGAACCTGCATCACAGCCATCCAGAGAGGAAATTGAACCAGAGCCACCAAAGAAGAAGATGGCCCTCCTACTGATGGGGTCAGAGTCAGAGTCTGATGATGAGGCACTGTCCACAGACAAAACTGTAGACAGGTATAAAGCAGAGCCCAGTGTCGGCATAGAGGCATGTCCACTACAGTGGTGGCGGGCACACACAGGTGCTCATGGTATGCTCGCCCATATTGCACAGAGGTACTTGGCTACACCTGCCTCAACAGTGCCATGTGAGAGACTGTTTTCTTTGGCAGGCCACATTGTGCAGAAGAAGAGGTCCGCTCTGTCATCTGAAAATGTCAACAAGCTGGACTGCCTGAGCAACTGGTTGAGAGTAAAGAAGACTGTATGAACAGGTTGACTGCAGTCATGTCACACAGGTTCACGCTGTTTAAAATAATCTTATTCAACTAAGAGTGTGAAAAGGGACTGCTCACTTTGTATCTTCAAAGACACTATGGCATTCAGTTTCTTACATAGGCCCACTGTTACTCACTATAGCATTCATTTGGCTGAGATGTTACTTTGCAAACTCTTTAAAGGCAAGTTGTTTACATTCACTTTGTAGCAGACGTCACTTTGTAACTGTTTTTTATGTGGTTGTCCGCTAATCCTTGTAGTCTGCAGCTCATTACGGATGTTGTGGGCAATGCCAAGCACTCCCTGACACTTCTTACTCAGCAAATTAATAGATTCTAGTTCAGAAATGATCACAACTAAGCTGAGCTCTTATCATAAAGTAAAAACTTTGATTCCTCTAACCAGTTTGTCATGCATTTCTTTATTCCAACACCACACATGATGTATTTGTTGTATCTCCCCCCAAAAATACAAGTAAATACTAGTATTTTAAACTTGTGATTAATCGTGATTAATCACAACCTGCTATTGTGATTAACTCGATTACATTTTTTAATCGTTTGACAGCACTAATCAGAATATTAAGATATTGGTTCGAAAAATCTTAATTCTTCTTTAAAAATCTGGTCCTTTACATCCTTGATGCATACTGATACGTTTTAAAATATATATATTATGTTTACTTGCTATCCTGCAGTTCCTGAGCAGCTGCACACAAATTCCAAGTAAAGTTTGACCAAAACTGAGAAGGTCAAAGACATAAATAGAAAGCAAACACTCTCTAAATCAAATTTCTACATTCAGAGTTCAGTCTGCTTCCTTCATTGCCTTTTCAATTTCTTTTGAAAGTGAACTGGCTAATGCATCATAAATGCAATAATATAATCTTTAAATAAGCGCTTTCCCCCAGTGATAATGATATGAAATCCAATATAGAAATTAAAACTGACATTCAATATGAAATGACCAGTGACAGAGCCCTAATAAAGAAGCTTATTTGTTTAGTGAGATAGTTTCCATTTCTTTTTCTGTCTATAATGAAAGATAAGGAAGCACTCAATCAGGGCTGCCATTTTTGCCATATAGCGCTTGATGTGTAAAAGGGACATATGATATCCTTCACATAATGGAAATGCTGTGGGATTAATGTCTTTCATTAAGGCTCTTCTAGCTTACAGCATCTATAAAATGTTGAATTTCCTAAGTTTTAAGTTTATTTCTTTGACTAAAAGGCTCACTTTCTTGGACAGTTTATACTTATAGATGAGGCTGCAACTGACAGAAGTTGATGTTTATCCAATATGCAGCTTTGAATTAAGGAAATAACATTTCCATCATAGCTGTCCTTACTCTATAACATCCTTTGGTGTTTTATATCAAACTGTGTCTGTGAAAGGGTGTGGATATGTTGTGGCATTGGATCGGATTTGGACAGCCTGTTTTCAACAGTTACAAAAGTTTAGATGAAAGACTCTCACATGTTCCACCAAAGCAGCACCTCAGAGAGCAGACGGTCACTCATAGCCAGACAGCACAACACAAGAGCCCCAGAATCCGAACAACAACCAAATTAGCTTCCCTCAATCCTCCTTTTAACTTAGAAACTTCAACATGTCTCTTGTCCTTGAAAATCTTGTTGAACAAGCCACCAAACAAACCAAAGGAGACTGGTCTTTAAAGTAAGTATGCTGCCTTGAGAGCTTATTAGCTGCTCACAAACAGCATGAAAAAAGATGCCTGCAAAATGTCACTTTTGTCCAGTGATGTCCTTATTCAGAATCAGAATCAGCTTATGAGTACGTATGAGTACAAAGCCATTTATCTCTGGTTACTGTTGTTTTTATGTACCTTTGTGCGATTTACCTACAGATGAACAGGAACAATGAAGCTAAACCGGAGTAAAGTAGGTTAAAAAATATATATTAATAAATTACTATTATTTATGAGCGTTTTGACATTATTTCTGACAACCAAACTGATTGGGAACTTTGATTTAAGTTGGGCTTTAATTTAGAAATGCATTTTTTGACCACCATACAATACGAACTAAACAGGAAAACTCTCATGATTTAGTTGTTAGTTGTTGTGTGAATAGTTTCTTGTTTTACTTTGAAATTTATTTTCTCCTTGTACCTTGACTTGTCTTCCTTCCTGTGTTTTCCCTCATGTGCCTGATTGTCTGATTGTGTCCACCTGTTGCCCCTGTGTTTCATCTTCTTTCCCCAGCTGTGTCTTCTTGCCTTGTGATTACCCTTCTGTGTATTTAGGCTCAATTCCAAACCACACCCTGACCCTACCCACTCCCACCCCGTGATGGAGTGAAATCTGTCTGTAGTCACACTCGCAGCTGAATGAGGCTCCTTTCTTCCAGGTGGACGGTGTGAATAAAGCAGCACGCTTTGGGACAAACTCCCCTCTCTTGACAAAAACAGGAAACTTTTCGTAATAACGCTTACGCCGTTTCTTTATTTGCAAACCTCTTTCATTTTTAAAATGTGATGTTTATAAGCTACTTGGTTTTCACAGTAGTCTGTAATCATACACAGGTTTACAATTAAATTCACACCATTTTGTAGACACGGGTACTGTATATATTCCTGAGTAAAACAAAAACAACGTATCAGTTTGACTTCATTTGAACACAGCATCACTTTGTGAGTTTACGAGGGGCTATACGCTCATCTGTATTATAACAGGAGGAAAGCGTACCACTGCAGAGGCATCAACAATGATTTAATGAAGGAAAGGGGAAGTAGTAGAGGACTCATAATTAGCTTTGGGGTCAATTTAGAGTATCATTATACAAAGACAAAATGCTGCCCTTGTGCTTTGTGGGACAACTGTAAAGCAGATTAAAATAGACCAGAAGCTATATTAAATCAGTGTCAATTTATTTAAATCTACTTCCTCAACATTTCTTGAAAATGAATTTGCCTTCTGAATAAAGCGAGGGGAAGGTATACTAATATAGTGTGTTTGTAGAACAGCCCTCTGGTCTATGGCTTTCACTTTTTCTTAAGGCCCCATTTTTTGCCTTGAAATTATCCTGGCGACAAGACTGTTATTATTATAATATTTCCCCTTTGGTCAATTACAGTATGGAAATCAGTCCACTTTCTTAAAGGGGCCCTCTTAGGCCTGTTGGTGGTTTCGCTTTCCTGTAGTGTGTTGTATAGGTTGTTGTGGTCTGCTTAGGCTTAGATCCCAGAGTTCCCTCCAAAGGGAGTTTCTCTCCCACACGTTGTAGTGTTGTTATTTTTGTTGTCATTAAGGTCTATAAAGCTATTTTTTGTCATGGACATTTTTTCATCTCTTTTGTTCCGACTAACTGAATAACTTGACACATTTTTAAGAAACTTTTGACAGAAACTTTCTTAACATTAGCTAAATTCTTGTTATTTTTCCCACTTTTCCTTCTTATTTTTCAGCTCTTGATTTTGTATCTGTTGGGCTTTCATGTTTTGGAGGCATCCATCAGAAGGTGCAGAAATATTTTCGCATGGTGCTGCGGAACAGCAAACATCTGACTGAACTTTAAAAAGGATTACGTTTAAGTAAATGCCATTGGCTTTGGGAAAACCATACATAGAGACAGAAGTTACTAAAAACAGGATCCAGGAAGTGTTGTTAAAAACTAAGAGGTGCAGACAAACGTTGGTGAACGTCCTGAATCCATCTTTTTCAGGTACACATATGTCCAGGAACGTGTTATAATTTCTGTTAAAAAAGGTGATTCGTTTGTAAAATGATTTGTCTGCCCATCGATGGAGGGCCCAGAGGGATCCCTCCACCTGTCTGAGTTTCAGTATTCAACTTTTTCCTGTGATTTTTTTTGTTTCCTGTCAGTTGCAGCTTATCTTATTTGATGAAAGCAGATGTTCTTGTATGGTACATACAGTATTGTAAATCCCCCTGAGGCTAATTTAGACTTTATGATGTTGTGCTATTTTAGTGAAATTTGATTGATTGACAACCCATCAACACTAGCTCTTCTTCAAGGTCCGGATTTTTATAATACAGATACAATATATTTAGGGTCTGAGACCAGAGGCCGTCGAAGACCCTATTGAAATTCCCACCAAAGGCCACACAAAACAGGGAAAACAAGGGGCAAAAGCCCAGTGAAGGGGTCCGAAATCATAACAACAGAGTAGCCCGCAGGGGCGAACATTATTGAAATTGGTCCGATTATTATTATTCTGATTTTTATTTTTCCACTTTGAACGTTAATTTGACCCCCGCAACATATCACGAAAATTTGCCAGCGCGTCATCGCTGGTGAAAATAGACGTCTGAAATTGGTTTCGGAACTTTCCGATAAAAATTGCGTAGGCCACGCCCACTTCCGTTTTTAATGTAAACTCCCCCAACTTTAACTTTATCGGAAACGAACGAAAATCGCTAAGCATATCCAGGGTCCGGAGACGAACAAAAAAGCCTCTTGGGCCAGTACGAAAAAACGTACAGGAAGTCGGCCATTTTGAATTTGGCGCCGGAAAAATGCGATTTATCGCGTTTTTTCGGCCCTCGTATTTGAACGAACTCCTCCGAGGGGCCTTGTCCGATTGGCTCGAAAATCGTAGGGTAGCTTCTTGAGACATGGGCGACAAAACGATATCACGAAATCTAACTTTTTTTCGCATGGCGTAGCCGTTATTTAGCGCCAAAGTTCGCGTTCGTGCCATTTTCGGCGACCCCTTGCCATGGAATGATGACGTCATAACTCCAACCGACATGCTCAGAAAGTCACCAAACGCCACATGATGGTTAACACTGCTGCCCTGAACACCTCTACATCAAAATTTACGTTACAAAATGGGGCGTTGCCGTGGCAACGCATCCCTTGCCAAAAAACACGATGTCGCTGTAACTCCAATGGACAAGGTCCGATCATCACCCAATCTTCGCCTATATGTCACCGGTCCATGCCTCAACAGCTCCAAGCCAAATCTGCGATCTCTCCGTAGGCCGTTGCCATGGAAACGCAATGCTCGCCATAAAACACGTTGTCATTATAACTCAATGGAAAATCGTCCGAACGCAACCAGACCTCAGTTAATGGTTAATGGTCCGCCCCTGAACAGCTCTATGTTAATTATGGGGTGTCACCATGTGCCGTTGCCATGGAAACGCAATGCTCGCCATGAAACACGTTGTCATCATAACTCAATGGAAAATCGTCCGAACGCCATCAGACCTCAGATAATGGTTAATGGTCTGGCCCTGAACAGCTCTATGTTAATTATGAGATGTCATCGTATGCCGTTGCCATGGGAACGCAATGCTCGCCATCAAACACGATGTCATCTTAACTCAATGGAAAATCGTCTAAACAGCACCAGACTGCAGATAATGGTTACTGGCCACACGCTGACCAGCTCTATGTTAATTATGGGATGTCATCGTATGCCGTTGCCATAGCAACACGTTTTTCTCTTAACTCCAGTTAACATGCTCCAAATGACCTAAAACGTAACATGTTTGATATTGATGCAGCCCTGAACACATCTAGGAGTATTATGGGATGTCATCATATGCCGTTGCCATGGCGACATATCATGTTTGTGTTAATGCTGTAACTCCCATGAATGTCGTCTGATCGGCCTGAAACTTCCCGCCTTTTCTAACGAGTGACTCTGGAAAACACCGCGACACATGCCGACGTTGTGACAACATCCTGCCAGCGTCTCAGACCCATTCATCGCTGCTTGCAGCTTTAATTTAACTTGAAGATGGGCTGCCTTGGGTTTTTTTCCCCATCAGTTGCCTGCATCACTTGATATTATAAAGTTCAAAAAGGTCTTTATTTTTCTCATACTGCCTGTTTTACAGCAGGTCTTTTCCCCCTCTGTCTGAAACCAGAGCCCCGTCTGCTCTGATTGGTTTGCTGGCCTTTTTCTTAGAGCCAATAGTTAGTTCTGGTTTCAGATTATTCCCTATGTTTGCCCTCCTGTGTCCGACATATTAAGGAATATAATAATATGGTATTTTAATGTATTGTTTTATTGTCTTTTGTTTTATTTTATTTCATTTTACTTTTATCTTTATGAAACACTCTATCTTGTCTTTTCTTTAATTTCCTGTAATTGTATTTATCTTATATAGCACTGTCATTCTTGGTTGTTGATCTGAAATGCTCAATAAGACAAACCTGTTTTGTGATATTGGGCTATATAAATATATTTTGATTTGATGTCATTATATCACGGAAGTAAACAGCCCAATGGAGTTTCAGGGAGCAGGTGTGTGTGTAGGAGAGAAACTTGGAGATGTAAGCCTTTGCATACACCTTGCACAAAACCCTGTATATTTTCATGCAAATATGGATATACAGTACTGTGCATTTACAAACTCAGTTCATGACAAGAGTACACAACACATGTTTACATAATGGGTTAGGATAGAGTGTCTCAATACCTTTTCAATTAGAGCTTTTTTTCTTTTTCTTAAAGGCAGAATTCTGGGAAAAAAGTCAGAATTCATGTTTTAATCTCAGAACTCAAAAGAAAATCCATTTTGGGTTATATCCCCAAAAATGTGTTTCCGTATTCTGTGTAATTATGTTTTCTATTCCAGTAGATAACAACATTTTTTGATAAATAGGCACAACACAGCGATAAGTGTCTGAACAAACAACAACCTTGAAAAAACACTTCAATGCAATATTTGAAATGTTTAGAAGTTAATATTTTGCACACAACAACACGAAGACAGCTGCTTAGATGATTTAAACTGCTGCTGGAGTCAAAAACTTCAGTTTCTTTTTAACTTTTTTTCATTGAAGATAAAACCTTGCTGCCCGGATACAATGGATAAACAGCAGTTTACGATTGCATATTGAATATAAAATGTTCTGTATCAAACATAAATGTATACACATTCATATTGAACTCAATATAGCATAATTATTTTAGGAATTATGCCAAACTAATGTTTTTTAAATTGCATGTCTCACCGGCTTAGAACTCCAAGGTAACCTCATTTACAAAACACTGGGTTAGAGGGAGAATATAAAATAAATGTGAAGAAAAAAAAGGAAAAGTAGTTTTGCCAATGTTCTTATTTAACAAAAACAGCACCTATGTAAAAGCAGCTCAACAAAAAAGGGTTAATTGTCTTGATCTTTAATGTGTTTGTGTTGTTATCCGTGAATAAATGAATGAATCAAGCAACTACGATATTCAAAGCGTCACTGTTTTTTTTTTTTTTTTTACTTATCCAAGTTTACACATTTGAGGAAACCGGCCTGGGCTTATCTTTTTTCTTAATTTGACCTCTTTTAAATGTGGCCTCCTCTCCAAATGCACCCACGTGGAAACAACTATCCTTCAACATCCTGCAGAAATATGAACTATCAACCATCAAAGCCCATCAGGTGACAGGAATTTCTTCAGAGACTCATTGAACCCATCCAATTATACCAGTAATGAAATCAGTTTTGCGATTAAGATGGAAGGAGCAGGAGCAGCTGAGAATCTGAAACCCTCTCCATTGAAGTTAATGAGCCAGATAAGGAGGCATTTTGTAAGTTTAAGTTTTGTGTATTAATTAAAGTGTTGTGTTTATTATCGTGGAGTATTGTCATCTTCCTGCAAGTCTGGATCTTGAGGATTAAAAAAAAAAATAATACAACTGGGTCACGGGTATTGGTCAACAGCTATTAAGGCAACTGAATATATTCTTTATAGCAATCAAATATATTCACCCTTAAATGTATTATCATACAAACCAGCCAAATATGCACTTGCAGCTTGCGTGACACGATCACACAGCGCGTACATATTTTCTATTTAAAGCTTAAATGAAACTCTCAAGTCCCCTTCACTTCGTCAGCACCCTCCACCCACTGCCGCGTGCTTATCAACACTGCAAAGCCCTGGCTGAATCACCCATGTGTGACCAGCTGCGACCGTGACCGACTGCCCGGGCCAGGGGGGGGAGATGTGGAGCACAATGACCCCCGAGTGGATAATCATCGGTGTGTGAACGGCGATGGAGCTGCACCAGCTGTGACTGCGGTCCCCGGAGAGAGCGAAGGGCAGTTTCTTTCAAGGCTGCGAACTCAGTGCGGCCAAGGCCTATTTATTTTATTTATTTTTTCTAAGCTCTTTACGCACACATGCTGACAACTGTTTGAAGTTACAGTACACCTACATACACAAACTAGCATGCACTGGATGGTATTGCTGTATTTGGAAGGACACTCACAACATCTACAATATACTGTTCTACTATAACCCTCAATTTCTGGGGTGGAATCTAACAGAAGTGAGAAAGTAATTCACCTTTTAAGAAACAGCTTATTAGTATTTTGACACACTAACTCAATAAAGAAAATGTCCTCTGTTACCACTCTTTGGCCCAAACTTCTGTCTTTGCACTATACTCTGGTGGGCAAGAATAATGTCACATAGGAAGTGATTAACTCTCTACTTCACTCAGTTGGAACATATTTTATGAACAAAGTGTTCATGGATTGCTGTCTTCCTGCTCTGCTTCAATTCTGTGTCATTTGTTTCCTCACGAGGTGAATACAAAGCGCTAATACAAATTCATCAAGGAAACAAGTTGTTTTCCATTTCCTATCTTGTACTGCAATTAACAGCAAAGATCTGGTGACTTTGGATTCATATTGCTGTAGCATACCAGATTATCAGCTACATAAAAATAAAAAATGACAAAAATGCAGCTTCTACCAAAGGTCAGAAAACCAGATGAGGGATTATTTTATTTCATAGACGTTTTTAAGAAGGCAGATGCCGGGACTGTTGAGGTTTGGCGTTAGTAGTCTAACCTAAGGCTCTTTCATGCATGTCTACTTTCCATGTCTATACCCTGTAATATCTAATTTAAATAAGAAGGCACAAAAAAAAAAAGCCCAAGAAAAGGCGCTAACAACATTGACAATCTGGTAGGAAATTGGGTGAAAATGGGCCAGTAATGTACTTCAGGGCCTATGAGGGAAAGTGGAAACAGGTGAGCAGGTGAATGAGAGAGTTAGGTGACTGGAGCAGGTGAAAATGCCTGAGGGAACATGTTGAATGGATGGAGAGCGTTAATGTAGCTGAGAATGTAGCTGAACATGTTGCTGAACGGAGGCACAAATAAGGGAAATGGGAAAAGCAGGACTGAGCAAGTGACTTTGTGACACTTTCTCCGAAGCAGTCACACTTTCAGCTGCTTCAAACTAGTATTTTCTATATCAGAAAGCCTAAAAAAAAGTCAGGAAAAGTTAACTCTGCCTGCAAGACGGGAACATAAGCAGAAACTTTACCCTAAAACAGAATTTCACGGTTAAATTCTGCTAAAGCAGGGAAGTAAAGGCTGTGTATATGAGGTTTTTTTTTTTTTTCGTATGAATGCTTGAAATTCCAAAGATGGAGAAGGAGCCGCGGTTGTGTTGTGCCTTTGTTATTGGTAGATGCCAGTGATGATAGCTGAATCTACTGCTCCGCTCTCTGTAAGACACATTTCAGACTGACTTTCATGCTAAGTTCGGCTGCTTCTGCACTGCCTTGTATCATAGCTCCCTCACTGAAGTCGCAGTGAAAGGGAACAAGCAGTAGCTCCTGGGAGAAACTCCTGAAAACAGTGCGGACTAAGTGAAAATGCTGTATCACTTGGACTGACGCTTTAAATGTGTTACACTCCTAAAAAGAAGTACGTGGAGGGGTTTCAAGCTAGGTCAGTGCCTTCAGCTGCAGAGCACGCACCTCTCTCAGCGGTTTAGAAAAGCAAATCTCTGTACAGCTTGCTAGCTGCTAAATGATGCAGCGACACAGCTTTAGGGAGGAGAAACAATCCTGCTGAATGCATTTTAATCCTGTAGTCCTCGTTCAGGATCTTTTACTACATTTGTTAAACAGGACGTAGCCCATAATAATGGCTCGAGGATGGCCATGTCTCGTGCTCTGAGCACTACTTTACTGCAGTTAGGATGTCAGGAGTGTGCCATTTGGAAGCTAATGACTGTTTAACTCCAGGATAAAGGAAAGCTAAAGTCATCCCCGGTGCTATGTGCCACATTCTTCAGGGTCCATGCTTTTAAAATAATGTGACAAAATTGAATTGAACTGTGAAAACAGAATGAAAACAAAAGCTACATTTTATGGGAGCTATAAATATGATTTGTGCCGCTGGAGATTGAATTTTAAATACGCACATCTTTTCCCAAGATTCAACTCAAGCACAATGGAGAGTGTACTGGCAATAACATTTGTTTTTGTTCCAAGCTGTGGGTACATATTCAGAATTTATGGCAAATGGTTATTGCCTTATTGAGATTAAAGGGACAATACACCCCAAAATCAAATATACATATTCTTTATTTTAACGGTAGTAGTAGCTATGTATAGGTTGAGATTGTTTTGGTGTGAGTTTTTGAATTATCAGTCATAGACATATTTCCCTTCTCTGTGAATAAAAGAGAAAAATAAGTAGCACATTAACAATAATCCACAGGCTTTTTTGTGAGCAGTTGCATGAACAAACTTTTTTCTTTATGACACCCACTTAATTTTGTCATTGCACAGATAGAAGCATTCATCTATTCAAGGTCTGAACACACTGAGCATTTCTCCAAATAAACTAATTATGTGGCACTACGGGTGACGTACTACTATATACTTTTAAAAGCAGCAATGGAGAACATCACTCACGCACACACTCACACACACATCACTCACACACACACTTACGTGAAAGGGGTTGCTTTTAGTGATAAACCAAAAGGGAGTTATTACCAACGCTTTGGCACTGTGTTTTTGGTGTAGCAGCCTGGAAATTCAACTGTTATCTACCTCAATACTACACACAGACTGTTATAAACCCTCAATACACACATGCAGATAGGCACAGTTAGGGACTATAGCTGCTGAATTCAGAGGAGCATTTTCTTGCAGGCCACCGGGGGAAAAAAACGTAAGAGAGTGATTATTGGACTTTACTTTGAGGAATAAACTCCAAATGAAAGCTTAATTGGCAATTGTTTGTGAGCATGAGATTTATGAGGTCATAATAAATCAATTAAAGCTCAGTCTGCTGCCCCCAAGTTTTTTTATTTTTTTATTTAGTGGTACCAAATTACAAGAACATTCTGAATGAAGCATGCTGCTTTATTCAAGGTGAAAAGCAAAAATGTAATTATAATTGCTTGTATGATGGAGTTCTACCTTACTTTAATTAATCTATAGCTTCTCTAATACTAAACAGTTAATTAGATGTTAATGGTGGCTAACTCTCTGTTCAGTACTAATATTTTTCTAAAGCCAACCTGGGAAATTTCATATAAATTGAGTTTGTTATTCATTAAACTTTTCAAGTCTTCTCAGAGGCAGAGGCAGCTAGTGAAGACTGTTTCCAGAAGCGTCAGCAGTGAACTGGGCGTGCATGCTGTGTTGGCTGCTTCAGGAGCTCAGACGCTCAGAGTCAGGCTGCCTGAGCCAAGAGAGGATAGAAAAGAATTTGCTGAGCGATTCTCCCGCTGTAGATCCAAGAGGGGAGTTAAGATTCACATTTCCAAATGCCAAGACGGGAGTATTTTTATTGCAAATGTCAAGAGGAAATAAAATAGGCTGCAATTTTGTGGATTTTGATGCATTAGTCTCCAAATACTTTTCCCACCTTGAACGAGATAAATATTTAATGTCAGTATGAATATGAATGTGTGTGCTGAGCAGTGATCTTTTCAAGCTTGAAAGGCATAAGATACATTTCAGGGGCTCTTTTTGAGCAGCAATGTATTATTTGACTCCAAGTAAGACCACAATGACAATTAAAAACGTCTGACATTCCAAAAATTGTCAGGGTGAGCAAAGCATGTAGGACCCAAGTGCAGGACAGATACAGGATTAAACCAAAAATAAACCCAAACTCTCTCTCTCTCGTTTTATAACACAATCCCACCAACAGACATACCAGGACTCAAATACATGCAGAACTAATCTGAGGACACAGCTGGGCAGGGCAGGAAAACACAAGGGCACCAGGTGAACAGAAAACCCAGAGACAGGAAGCAATATAATCTCACTATATTTCAAGTTACCTTTAAATCAAATTCAAACTTAACTCAGTGGGCACACACTCACAAAGCCAACACACACAAGCTGACAAATAAAATGAAATGAAACCCCCTCACTGCAGCTTTACCGATCGCTCAGTCTCAGACGACGATTCACAATGGCAGGAAGATGTCCAGCGATGGCGTGGTCTGTCCTGTATTGTCAAAACCTTGTCACTGTGTCACTGACTTGCAGCACAAACTGATATAAATCCTCAGGATTTCCATTCTGAAAACCACAAACTGGAGCCAATAGCGCAATACAGTGGCTAAGATTCCATTCACTTTGCTAATGAACGCTAAAACACTCTGTTGGCTAACCAGCTAGCATACACACGTGGATAACTGTATGACCAACTTTGAGTAGAAATATATCCAGCTCCTGTAGAAATAGTATCCAGATGAAGACTGTCGAGCAGATAACCTTAAAACACCAACTACGCACTTTCACAAATTTCACAAACTTCACACACTCTTTGTGTGACTTTGTCAGTCAAGTCAGACTACATGCAGTGAAGGAATAGTTATTTGATCCCTTGCCAATTTTGTAAGTTTTCCTACTTAAAAATAAATGAACAGTCTGTCATTTTAATGGTAGGTTTATGATAACTGTAAGAAACTGAATTTCAAATAGAAAAACCAGAAATGTACATCATATAAAACATAAAACTCGATGTGCATTTAATTATGTGAAATAACTATTTGATCCCCTTACAACCAACAATAATTCTGGCTCCCACAGACAGTTTAGATGTCCTCACTTTAAGAAAGTACTCCTAATGTCCACTCGTTACCTGTATAAAAGACACCTGTCCACAGAATCAATCAGTCAGGTTCCAACCTCTCCACCATGGGCAAGACCAAACAGCTGTCTAAGGACATCAGGCACAAGATTGTAGACCTGCATAAGGCTGGAATAGGATACAAGACCATCAGCAAGCAGCTTGGTGAGAAGGAGACAACTGCTAGTGCCATTATTCAAAAATGGAAGAAACACAAAATTACTGTCAGTCGCCCTCAATCTGGGGCTCCACGCAAGATCTCTCCTCGTGGGAAAAATGACCCAAAACACACAGCCAAGGCAACAGAGAAGTGGATAAATAAGAAGTAAATTGGGGTTATGGAGTGGCCAAGCCAGTCTCTGGACCTTAATCCCATAGAAAATATTTGGAGGGAGCTGAAGATTCGAGTTGCCAAGCATCAGCCTCCAAACCTTAAGGATTTGCAGAGGGTCTGCAAAACGGAATGGACCAAAATCCCTCCTGAGATGTGCGTAAACCTGGTGATCAACTGCAAAAAACATCTGAGCTCTGTGCTGTCCAACAAGGCTTTCTCCTACGAGTACTAAGTCATGTTTTGCAAGGGGATCAAATACTTATTTCACAGAATGAAATGCAAATCAATTTTATATGGTGTATATTTCTGGATATTCTTTTTGATAATCTCAATAAAAAATCTTAGAATTTTAGAATTTCAAAACTAAATATTAGGTTCAACTTAATATTATTGCTTTCAACTAACCTAACACAGCTATGTGGAATCTGTTGACATAATACATTTAATTAAAGTCAATGTTTCAGTTTTTCAAGAAGGTTTTTCTTTGGGGTAAATAGCACAATTCTCTTGAGTTAACTGGATTACAATAAATGTTTAGTAATAATGTATCATGTAACATCAGAGCAATTAAAATAAGGTCAGGCCCGGTTCTGAGCATGGGCATGGTGGGGGCAATTTCAAGCAGGCTCTCATCTGTTAACCCCAATTTTAAATAAAAAGTATTTTCATTGGTCTTCCTTTATTCAGCTAGTCATACAATTGCCACATCAAAATAAAATGTTTTTTAAACTTGAGGACAACATGTGAAAGATAATAATTCTATATATTTTGTAATTATCCCAAATTAAAGTAAATACAAATAAAATGTTCAAAATACTAGAGAGAATTGGGCGAGCATTATGTAAACAATTCTCATATATTTTGGTAATGTATCTGTTTACTAGGTCCTATTAAGTCATGTTCATCATTTCCTTTTCTTTTGTTTCTTCTGATTTCTTGATTGGTATTTTATGCATTATAGTTTTAATACATACAGTATAAACATGTTCAACAGCATACGAAAAAGAAAAGATCTTTTAGTAATATCTGGTTGAGCCCTTTAAAAGATAGAAAGTGCGTAGAGAGGGAGCGGTGTCACTTTTCTGATCTGCTTTCCATAAGTGCTGGCTGCTGCTTTTTCAGCAGAGCCATCTCTCTGACACATTGCAAACAAACTAGAACAGGCAGTGTTGTCAAAGTAACGGACTGTTATATAAGATAAAGAAAGCAGGACCTAAAGCTCACAAAGTTACTTGGTTGATTTGAAAGAGGCTGGACAGCTCAGAAGATTTGAACTCTGTTCTAATAACGCCTAGGTCATGGGTTTAATCCCCATTCTGGCCAGTAGCAACTTATTAAATCACGTTTTCTGTAGCTTCAGTCCAATTTCAAAAGGTGAGCATTTATTCTGCACATTTGTGTCGGCAGTCAACCTGTCACTCCTCCACTATGACAAACTGTACGTTTTCCAGTCTTGTATCTTCGTCTGAGTCTGATTATGTATACTTTTTTGGATTCCACTTAGCAGCCGAGCAATGGCACTTCAGGACTATGTTAATCTGACTTTTTTGAACTCATGGCTTATAGGACAATGCCTCTGACTTTGGATAAGAAGATCAAGGGTTTGAATCCCTTCGTTGTTGAAAGATTGAGTAAATAGGGCAGAATCATGACTATTGCCAACTAGCAATGATTAAGTGAAGAGTCAATGTTTTGGGATTTAGTCACACTTTATCAACCATCCAAAACTGGTACTCTTGAAAGTTATTTCCCGGTTTATTTACATTCTTTTTTTTTTTCTTAATAAGACAGCAAAGGACGGCTGTTAGCTCAGATGGTTAGAGCGTGGTGCTAATAACGCCAAGGTCATCAGTTCTATCCCATACTGGCTAGTCAAAGTAACTTTATGTATGTAAATGTACGTGTATGTTTCAAAAGTTGAACAGTTAATGCTCAACCTATCACTGGGATGGAGTGTGGTGAACAGGTAACATGTGTCTACGGTTTGGTCAACCATATAATTCCTTAGGCAAGATACATAACCCAAAAAATTGCTACTGTAGACATGAATCTGGTATGCCAGTTGCTTTGGATAAAACCATCAGCTAATGTAAAAGAATCCCCACATTGGCTGCACCGCACTGTAGGAACAGCAAACATTCCTTAAGGCATTGAAGTTGGCAGAATCTAAAACATCCAGGAAGACAAAAGGCTGGGAATTATTTAATGACGAGCCTTTGAGCATACATAACACTTTTCTTTGTATAGCGTCATTATGAGGATCATATATATAGTTTCATACAATTTGGTGCACTGACAATGTAAGAATGGTATTGTTTGGATAATCTTATTGTCAAGAAAATGGCTTTTAAATTGGGAAAAATATAATAAGTGGAGTTATTTAGTATAATTAATTTTGCCTCTCTGCTTTCTTCTCTTTTTTCTAAATAATGGTGTTTTGTAAGCCTGTTTAGGAGGGTGATATTTTTTTATTTAAGACACCAATACAATGAAAGACAATCAATCAATCTGATTCTGATCCTGATTCTTCTGATTCTGAATCAATCAATCAATCCATCAATTGTATTTGGTGTACAGTCCAGTCTTCTTGTAGAAAATTCAGAATCTCTTGGCTTTTTGTCTTTGCTTTGGACCGTCCTTATGTATATCTGTCTATCATGGTTCCAACAATCTTTATGTATGCTTTTATATAGGCATCTTCAGTGGCCTTCATGGGTCTTGGGCAGATATATTTATTTATAGGTCCATCCTTGGTCTGCTTCCCTGAGTTATCTTTGTGGGTCTATATATCACCAAATAGCTATTGTTTGTGCTCAAATGACACCCTCTTACTGTTGGTCCCTAAGGCTCACAGTGGAATGAGCAAACAGGCTTTTATGTTCTCTGCCCCTGCAGCCTGGAACCACTTGCAGACAGATTTGCAGCTAGATTGGCTGATCCCAATTAGAGCATTAAGAAATCTAGTGAAGGGTCTGGAGGCTAATTCAATTGGAGTTTGTAATTGCTTTCTTAGCTGGATCCATCACCTCCTCTCCATCTCCAAGGCACGAGTCTATGCGTTGATACTGTGAGTTGGTTTTAAGTGCTTTACCGTTGGGAGACACATCCATTTTTAGCCTTGTTTTTTAGCATCAATTATAAAGTCATCAAGGTCAGATTTAAGACCACTTGTAAGGGTTTTAGGGGTATCCTTTAAAAATGAGACAGCTTCAAATGTTTTAATAATGTTTAGGCGTCTGACTTCGGATTAAAAGATTGATGGTTTTGAGTCCCTTCGTGTTTGAAAGGTCATTGTCAAAGGTTCATTGTCAAAACAATAAACACGACAGAACCATTTGGGCAGATCAACATTGATTTAATTGAAAGCATTTAGCTCCAAATACAATTGGCAGAAATTGGGCATGATTTTCATTAACTTTCATTAACCAATTGGATCTTGAAGGCTTAGCAACCTGTCAGTTTTCATTTGTTATTTAACATCACATCTGAGTCACCAACCAAAAGTGGTCCAATCTGGTACTTTGTGTCACAATTTGTCAATGGAATTTTATTTTCACCTCACAGGCTAAACAATGGGACTTCAGAATTGTCAGATTTCCTGTTCTGTGAACACGTGGCCTAATGGTAAAGGAGTCTGTTTTCGGATCAGAGGATTCTGGGCTTGAGTCCCTTTGTTGTTGTGAGTTTCATTAGAATACCAATGTGGATCAATTTGAGCAGAGCCTAAGCAAACTATAGTGCTAAATATTTTTGGCATTTCAGCCAACAAAATAAAGCCGCTGGCATGAAATGAAAGTCCAGCTAAATCTTAAATCTCTCATTTTTTAAACGGGAAAGCTCAGTGACCAGTCAGTTGATAGGGAACTTGTTTTCCCTGCAGCTTTTTCACATTTTCAGGGCCCCTGCCTGTTAAAATCAGGTATTATGTAAGCAGCAGTTGGCTCACTTTCCCCTGGGTATTTAATGCGATTCTCTTCCACCTTATGTGTGAGTCTTTCTTTCGTTTCCATCCGCATTCCAGCAGAAGATTCGGCAGTAGGATCAGCATTTATGTTGGCTCCTACTTCTTCACTTCCCCACTTGTAAATCCCAAGCACAGCCTTTCCTCTTAAAGAGAGCCAGCAGAGGAGAAAGTGAAGGAGAGCGATGGTGCCCCGTAGGAGGCAGGAGGGTTGACTGATGATCCATCACTGCTACACAGTTGGTTGTCAGTGTAAAAATGGCCTCAGCCTCACATCCATTCACTCTAATCTGTAGCGAGCCAGCGGGAGCTCGCTCCAACTCTTCATGCCGTGCAAATGTCTGGTTTCAACGGAACCCGAGTGACATATGTCAACGTAGAACTTGTTGCATGTTTTCCATCTCCGCCACTGGATAATATGAAGCTTATATTACATTTCCTATTCCCGGTTTTGATGAAATATGGCTTTATTATCCAACTTTATGCACTTTGTGAGATGTCTTCTTGGGTTCTTTTAACAGCTATGAAAATAAAGTAGTTTTACTTGTGCAGTGTCACTTGACTCAAATAGCCTTGATAAATTTGAGTTGTGCAACTGACGATGTGTTAGTTTGAAGAAAAATACAGAAATAACAATTGTGTAAGTGTTCATTTATGGATAAAAGGAAATTGCCCACAAATGTACCTATCCCATTATCTCCAGGGGCATTCACGTCTTCAAGAGAAGTATACATTCAGTTAAATTGGAAGACATTGCCAAGATGCATGCCTCATTTACATATTGATGTTGAATCCTCCCTTGTTGTCTGAATGCTTCTCTCTATATAAGCAGCTTTGAAAAACTGTTTTGACACCACAGGGGTAGACCTTTTAGAGGGAAACCAAATGCAAAAAACGTTGCAATAATAGTTGGGGGTGCTCATTAGAACTACAGAAATGTTCTAGGCTTAGATGGCATTCATGTGTGAGAGCTCAAATCCAAGGAAAGCATGTCTGTGTCTCAATTACTGGAGCTTATGGCACACAGAATGAGCAGTGAGGAAATGTGATATATGAGAGTCTGAAAGATAAAGGGCAAGGGTACATCACATGTATATTCCTCAATGTGTTGCTGTGCATTCAAACAGCAAACATGATCTTCCAAATGCATAACATTTTACATTTGCATGAACTCGTGGCGTTTACCTCCACTTTTCTCCCCAGTTGATGCTTTTTTGACAGCTTTCCAAGTTCTCAAAGGATACAGTACAGATGTCATCAGGTCGTGACACCCACTCCGAAGTTAGTACAACGACTTTCTGTCTTGTCAGTCTTGTCACTTCCCAAGTCTTGGTAGATCAGACTCTCCTGCATCGGTGGCATCTAGAATGAAGGATCTTGATTCCAGGGGAGAAATGCTGTCGGGGGGGGGGGGTTGCCATAGCAACAGCTCATCCCCCGTCTGTGAAATCCGATCTTGTTTATCGAGTTCTCCTTCTCGTCAATCTGCTGAATGGAAACAAACCCTGATGCCTTACAGCCAAAGGAACAGCATCGGATCTGAATAGAATTTGATCGCAAAAGCAATAAAAATGCTGCTTCTTTAAGTATTTCTCCGCCAGTCACTTGTACAGACCATATTTGTTGCGGGGGGCCACACAGACTTTCTTGGGAAATTCTTCACGTTGAAGAAGATCATTGTTTTAGTATTTCAGTGCAGACAGGGTCTTTTTGTTGCCAACCACCATAAAACCAACTTGCAATAGCTACCTCGTCTCATCTCGTTATCATTTATCATGATATTTTTGACAAACTAAACTATGACATTTTATATTTTCAGAATACTATGAAATAAAATGTATAATTATATTTTAGACATCCCATACTATGACTTTCTCCTTGATATTGTTGACCTACTATGCTATGACTTCTTTGAATATATTTTTCAACTTACTATCTATGACTTTTTCATTTATCATGTTTTTTCTGTATTTTCATTCATTCACACAAAGCCACCGGCATAAATAAACTGCAGTTATTCAGCATGTAGTTGTGTCTGATCAATCGTGTCATGCACCCACATCCTGATCACTCCAATGCTGTCCATGCAAAGTACAAGGGCAACCAGCCCCTGGTTGATGCTGTTGGTGAAAAAACCCTATCAACAAATAGTAGCCCAAATAGAACATAAAAAGGAAAGGGTTCCAATGAGCAGGTATGAATAATAAATGCTCTTTATAATTAACTTGCTTTCACAAAAAGGTTTTATTCAAATGGAAATGTTATGTCATTTAATTGTATGATGTGAAAACCTCTATTTTAAAAGGTGTTTTAGTCACTGTCAGCAGGTCTCTTATTTCGGTTTCTCAACACAAACAAAAATTAGTTTGTGCAAATGCCCTGACTCCACTCTTGTACAAGGCCAGAATTCATTAAAAGAAAGATAGGGTTTTAATAGAAAATCATAATACAAGTGTTGAGAGTACGGGGAGTTAGCCAAGGTTAATTTCATTCTCTCCTCGCTCTTTGGTAGCAAAACGCTATCTCTGCTCGCACATTTAAAAAGAGGAGTAATTGAATCATTTGTGCAAGAAACGCATTTCAGCCACACATTTTGAAACCAAAGAGCACTGGAACTTCTCACTGATACAACGGGTTTTAAAAAGTAGCACATTAAGTGTATGATATGAGATAATTGAGTTTAAGTTACTATCATTAGGTTTCCTTTTCTATAAAGAGTATGAAAAATATACAGATTTGATGTAATCTTTCACTTCAGTCATGATAAAAGTAGTTGGAGATCACAATAATAATAATAATAATAATAATAATAATAATAATAATAATAATAATAATAATAATAATAATAATATGATAATAATAATAATAATAATAATAATAATAATAATAATAATAATGATATAATAATAATAATAATAATGATGATGATGATAATAATAATAATAATAATAATAATAATAATAATAATGATGATAATAATAATAATAATAATAATAATAATAATAATAATAATAATAATGATGATGATGATGATAATAATACATGACTCTTACATAGCACTTTTCTAGAAACTCAAAGACGCTTTGACATAGAGTAACACAGAAATGAAGAAAAAAATACATAAATAGACAAAACACCCCAAACTCAACTAAGTAAGAATCTAAGTTGGTCATTATTGCTGCTGCTTAGCATAGTATAGCAAGACGTGAATTAGCTTGCCTTGCTGTCACAAAGTCCCAAAACTAATCCATCTATAGCTCAATTATCTCTTTCAATAGTGTATCTTGTTTCTTAAACCATACAAACCTTAAAAAATAAAGTTTAATTCAACAAAAAAGTCATTGTTTTACAAGCTGTGGTTTAGCAGTTTTAGCTAGCCGACTGCTGGCAGTAGCTCAGTAGCAAGATTGTACAGTATCTATGTTCCCGGGGTTCTTGTGTTCTCTGGTTTTGTATTCTGGGAACACAATTTAACCCTCCTATTGTGTTCGGGTCAAATTTGAACAGCTTCAAGTTATAACATTCTATTTTCTTCAACTTTGGCTTACTTCATCTAAAACACATTTTATATGTTAATATACATATATTATTATATGTCATTATTATTAACAATATATTATTATGTTAATAAACAGCATTAGAGGTAAGAGGCACAATGTTAGATTTTGGGTTGAAATCAAGGTTACAGTATATTATTTTTCTCAATCTTCTGTTTGGGTTGGGTCGGATCCACAAAGCTGGCCAGCTCCATTATTTTTTGAATATGCCAAAACAAAAAAAACCCATTCTGATTTTCTTATACTGCTGTCTGTCCTTTACAACATTCAGGTTCTTCCCCTCTGTTTCACTGCCTGACAATAGCAAAACAGACAAAGCGGACAATATGAATTCAGTAGCTACATTTTCCTGGAATCAGTTGTTCAGGACAATGAACAAGTTTGTCTCAGCGTCAGCAATAGGAAGCAACAGTGAAACAAGTGAAAGTGCTGAAGTGTGATTCATCTGTAGAAAGGAGACAAAAGACAGCAAGGTTAACTAGACACACTACGGACCATTTGTTGCACTCATATCTGTCAAGAAAGCAGTGTAGCGAAAATCAGTGAGATCAGAGAAGAAGCTAAAGTCCAGAAAGTGAAAAGAAAGAGGGCAGTGTTTGGGTTCTGTAGAGGTGGGTGAAGAGAATATTTTAGATGATATGACATCAATCAGGAACTACACCTTTAACATCCTGCATTCTTTATCAGTCTAAAAATAACATTAAAAAGAGGGTTAATAACTTTCTTGTAACCTTAAAGAGGCCTGATTATGCTTTTAGGTTTGCTCTTTCCTGGAGTGTGTTATGTTTTTGTGCACGTTAATGGTCTGCAAAGGCTTGAATCCCTGTGTTCCCTCCAGAGGAAATTTCTCTCCCACCACTCATTAGTTTACTATGTAACACTCGCGCTTCTATTGGCTAGAACTCCAACACATTGTACGTGATAGGCTAAGGGGCGAGACTTCTATAAGTAGATGTCCACTCACAACACGGCCGGCCAGCTAACCAATCAGAGCAAACTGGGCTCTGGTTTCAGACAGAGGGTGAAAAGAGGTGCAGCAGCACAGGCAGTATGAGAAAAATAAAGAGCTTTCTGAACATTTAAGCATTTCAAGATGTCACAGTTAAGGCACAAAATACAAATATGAACCTGAAAATGAGAATTATAGGACCCCTCTAAGACTTTCCTAAAGAAATAAAATGGAGAAGAATAGGTTGATTTAATAGAGAACATACTGAAAGATTGTCAACACATTAAAGCATGTTTTCAATATTATCTAACTTCCATTAGTACTAAACTTTCACAGGACAAAGATGTGCATATGCATACATGAATAAATAAATAGCACAATAGCCTATTCATTAGTAAATATTTTCAGCAACATGATTATTAATACTGAAATGAATGTGCGTTTAAGAGCATAGTATGAAGTACCAATAGATTGAATGTATGTATTATTCAACTCTACAGTACGACAGATATTGAAAAGCAAAACTGTTTTAAATCTATATTATTTTCCAAACATTTTTTAAGTTATTTTCTGAAGGGTTGTTTTGTGTCATATAACTGCTCTGGTACCTCATATTTATATGTATTTTTACCTTCTAGTACATGCCTGTATTACAAATGATGGTTGCAATTATCCTTCATAGACGAGTGAAACGCCAATTTATTTGTATTTTTGTGTTTTTTTTAATCTTGTTTCATTTTTAGGCATCACTTTTTTGATGCCTAACTTATAAAATAATAACATGAAAAAATAACTCAGCTTCAACTTAACAACAAAATACAACAGAGGCTTATGAAGTGCTGAACCACGTACTTCATTACACCTGACAAAGACAACTGGAACAGCAGCGAGCTCTCAGTGTGAGCTTGATTTATTTATTCTGTGTGTGTGTGTGTGTGTGTGTGTGTGTGTGTGTGTGTGTGTGTGTGTGTGTGTGTGTGTGTGTGTGTGTGTGTGTGTGTGTGTGTGTGTGTGTGTGTGTGTGTGTGTGTGTGTGTGTGTGTGATAATAATTAGCAGCAAAAGAAAACAGGTCGAAAGCATGAAAAGTAGTGAAGAGGATAATAACACATGTTTCAAAGATTCTGCGATTTCTGACTGGAACTTTGAATATGAATTTAATGGCTAACTTTGAGTGTGAGAAGGATAATAAGATGAAGCAGTATGAGGAGGAATAGTGTCAGCGTATTAATTACTTCATAATAAAGTTCACAGTTTCTGACTTTTGACCCTTTTGATCGGAAGTAAACCTGATGGTTTAGTGTCGCTTTGAGGGCATTTACAGAAAGGTTAGGTCACCATTTCATCTCCTTTTCAACATCCTCTGCAAGCAAGTAAACAAACTTCCTCTCCGCCAGGCATTCCTCCGCACAGCTAAACCCGTTTTTCAGGGAGTGTTGACAAATATCCGTCATGATTGAAGGCTGTTGAAAAAAAATCTCAGCATCTGCCTGTCAGCAGTTTGCTTCTTCCACTCAGTTTTGCAAAAGTGTTTTGACAGCTCCGGAGAATGTGCCACCGGATAGTGCAGGGGGGATGGGATGGTGTCGTGTACTTAGCAGGCTGACACTAAAGATTCATCAGTGTCACAGACTCACAACCGCGGTGTGACAAACCGACGTTGAATCATGACAGTGTCAGACCTAACACAGCCGCTCTCCAAGAACGGGCAACGAGGCTGAAGGTGAGTCGACCAAGTGACCCTTTTATTCTGGCCCATAAAAAATAACCCTCTGATGCATTGCAGAATGTCAAACTGACATACTCTGGCATTTTATTGGCATTGATGGATGCAATTTTACAACATTTTTTGGACACGTGTTTTGCTATTGGCTGAGTTCATGTCCAGTCCAATTACTCTATGGCATGCCTCCAAAGTAGGGGCTATAGGAGAGTCGAGGAAAGAGGTAAGTATTATATACTTAGTGAGGTGAGAGGGAAGTGTGCATACCACTGATCTGATTTGGCCTTCTTATCAACACCGTCAACAGTTGCAGGCAGCAGTGGCTACAGCTAATGGAGGCAAGGCAAGTTTATTTATAGAGCACCTTTCAGCACACGGCAATTCAAAGTGCTTTACAAAACAAAATAGACAACATTGAAAAGCAAATGCAGCAGAAACACATCATTAAAATGGCATTAAAAAACAGCCATTAAGACGCAAAGATAGTGGGATAAACACAACAGGTATGAAAAACATTCATAAAAACCACACTGAAGCGTGACATATGAGCAGCTCAATCAAAAGCAGTGGTGAAAAGATACGTTTTCAGTCTGGTTTTGAAAATAGCAAGAGTTTTAGCCGACCTGCAGGATTCTGGGAGTTTATTCCAGATAATGGGTGCATAAAAGCTAAACGCTGTGGAGGCCATTAAGATGCTTCAAAACCAATATGACCGCCCCAATTGAAGCAATTTGCATACATACATCCTACTTCAATACCATGAATCGCAACTTGGAACATTGGAATACACAGACATATATATGGTTTTAAATTAAGTTTCCCTTAGTCATTTTCCAATGGTGCCAACTTTGCAAAATGTAAATCATAGGAGCTTTAGCCTAATATAAAACTACCCTGCTGATCAAACTCCCCAGAGTGATCTAACTGACGCCCTATACCGGATGTTTTGTTGCTTTAATGAAAAATCGTGGGATCAATTCCAGTTGCAGCATAATGCAATCCATTTATGTTCTTCGAATGCATCATAAAAGTAGAGTGAGTCCATATCCTTCCATGTTCCATTCATTGATCACACAAACAATCCTTGTAGTGCTTACAAACACTTGCGCTATGGCCAATCATGTGACATGGCACACCTTTAAAACCTGTACCCTAGGTAACAGGACAGTGACACCCTTTGGCATACACAGTTAATAACAAACAATTAGGTCAGTAAAATCCAAACATGACCCTTGATAATATGGCTCTTACATAAACAAATATTGCTGAATTGTTTGCAGATATTTGCAACAGTTTCATTCACACACAAACACACAAGAACATGCACACACACTCTGGTGGGTGCAAGGAGTCCAGATGGAAATGAGCTAATAGCTTAATATGGCATAAATCCTGTCTTCTCTTTTGCAATAAGTGTGTTTATGCATGGTTCTTGTTTAATAAAGACATAATATGATGATGATGATTTCTCCCTTAAAAGTCTATGGACAACTTTTAATGGGTTGGGCGAAGGTACAGTTATTTATATAGATACTAAGCACCTTTTTGTAATAGGTTACTCTATGCCACACCCTCTTTTTGCCAATTGGCAATAACACAAACACACTTCTACACTTTTGACCATGCCAAATTATGGACTCTTGTGGACGCAAATGGGACATATTGTGAGGACTGTCCGTCTGACAGAGTGACCTACAGAGCCTCTCAGAACTATCTCTTTGTATAAGGATGAATGCAAAAGCCCACAGCAGCTTTATAGCCCTGTTGCAAAGACAATTTAAGGCACGTTTAAATTTAAACCAGTTTAATGAATATGGAGAGCTTGTACTGTACAGTAAATTGTGTTTGGGGGGAGGGTTCTCTATGATATCAATACCATCATCTAAAGTGCTTTCAGTGTGTAATGTGAATACATTAACAGCAGCCATATCCACTGTGGTGGAGTGCAATGAGAAAATGCTGCTTCTATTTCTGCGTATTGCTGCCAGCTACAGTATATGCGCTAATTGGTTACCCTAGCCCTTGTGCTGCAAAGGCAGATGTGAGAAAACACTGAGCTCAACAACTGGCTGACAAGCAATTAGGGATTGAAAAGTGTTTTATGGTGCACCTTTCAGCAAAAAGTAATGTATATTAAGATCAGAAAATGACATCACATCGGGAAAAATCCTGAAAAGTGACAAGTCTGCAGATACATTTTAATCTTGATGAGGAACAAATCCAACACTTTGCTCTTTGGTTTGGTGTAACATTACAGGCTTGGTTTGCTACAGGGGGAACATAGGCATGCAGTAGCAACAGCAAGCTAATTAGCGCCCGGTGTTAAGGAAATGTTATCATTCAGTAACGTCCTGACTTCAATACCCTGCAAAGTTGTGATGCCGGTAAACCATTGCTCTCTCTGCAGGCTCTGGAGTGGCCATCTCTGTGCTTACTGGGAGAATACTAAATTCTGCATTTGAAGAGCTGCCACAGTCCAGCTGCAGATTGTCAGTGGCAGAAGACTGCCCTCCGGTGGGCGGTCGATAAATAAATAAATCAGTGTTGTTTCTAGTGAAGTAAATTTGGTGTGGAGTTCTGTTTCTAGAGTTGTCCTTTTTTTTTTTTAAAGAAAATGCTATCAGCTGCATGGAAATGTACTATCACACCCTAGCAACTGATTTCGACCAATCATATGCTTTGCTCTGGGGGATACAGTGGGCAAGGTCCTGTGGAAGCCCTACACCTCCCTGGTTACATCTTTTGTCTTTTTCTGTTTTGTGGTAATACAACCTTATATTCTCTAGATCAATACTTGTGTGTGTGATTATCCTAAAATAACAAAAGTTGATTTCCCCAGATAAAAGGATCATTTTCTCGAGATCCAACCTCATTGATTTGAGGCATCGAGGAAAAAAATGGTCACCAAGCTCCGGACCTAGGGCGACAGGGCTTTCACTGCAGCCTCCCCCTCACTCTGGAACTCCCTTCCCAGTCACGTCCGATCTGCCAAAACTCTCATGTCATTCAAAAAAGCCCTCAAAAGCTCACCTTTTCACTCTTGCCTTCAACTCTGAAACTCCTCTAACCCCTCCCCCCTATTCCACCTGGCTTAGCACTTTTTACTTTCTTTACTTGCTTGTAAAGTGTAGGAAAAGTGCTATATAAATAATGTGTGTTATCATTAGCATATGACCAACATTTTACTTTAAATAGATTTATAATTGAATTCCACCAATGACTTTTAAAGTTGACTTCCCTATGGGGCCTTATTTTTCAATGTGCTGCTGCATGCTTTAAAGTTGTCTGACACCTTTTTGATGAACTCGTACTGGTTTAATTTAGAAATTCTAATCAAACTTTCGTTTTTCAAACCAAAAATTAAGCAGACGATTAATTGGATACCAAATGGACAAGATGGCTTCTATTTTAGCTTCATTTTACATTTTTCAAGTCATATCCCCTAAGAGAAAACACCCATTGATTGATTCAGACTGAGATTGACGCCGTGCAACAGATTCTCTCCTCTCCGGGGTGCGGTGAAATGTCTGTAACAGTGGCATGTGTAGCAAGGGACCCTTTGTACCTGTCACATCCCATATGTCTGGCAATTCATCTTTCTGTTGATACCATCACCTCGTCTCATAACTCATTATTGGTCTACACAGCACTCTTACGTGACTACAAAAAGGAGATTCTGAGAAATCCTGTGATGACATTTACTTCAAACTGAAGTGTCCCATTTTCTACTTTTTATGTGATTTGTTCAAAAACAGACAAATGAGGTACCATTGTGTAAAATATAGAAAGTATTGCTTATTCAGAACGCAAGCCCAAAACTTTGCAGGAAATTGAATTCCATGTTAAATGGATGACTTTTCTCGTAGAAGGGTAATTAATGATTTGTTGGGTTTCTGTTCTCTGCCCCCTCTCAGAGACCCCTGCTCTCAAAACACCTTGACATTTTTGTAATTACACCATTTCTCCCAGGCACAGAGCAACTCAGCAGGTGTTGACAAACTGTGGGGTCACATTGCCACAGCACAAATTTAACAAGGCTGTCTATGAACCCATTTATTCCATACAGTTACATTAGTCTAGGCAATAGAGATAAAAAAGATATATTGTGTTCATTTTCAGGTTCATTTGTATTGTGTGCCTCTACTGTGACATGTCTCCCTGCTTTAATGTTCAAAAACGTTCTTTATTTTTCTCATACTGCCTGTACTGCAGCACCTCTTTTCCCCCTCTGTCTGAAACCAGAGCCCAGTCTGCTCTGATTGGTTCGCTGACCGATTCCGTTGTTAATGGTCAACCGCTTAGAACTGACCCGCCCCTTAGCCTATTATGTACAATTGTGTTAGGAGCGCTAGCCAATAGAAGAGTGTTTCATATTGATGTCACTATGGTATGGAAGTAAACAATCCATCAAAGATAATATAGGTTCTCTATTATTCCTAAGATTTTAAAACATTTAATTGATAATACATGGACAACTTGTGGTGAAGCAGTTTGAGAGGGTCTACAGTATATAACACCGTAATTACACTGTTATTACACCCACATTAATGCACCCCGTTACACCAATGTTAAGCCATTATTAAACCCATATTATACCCATGTTACACTGTTATTCCACCTTTATTACACTATTTCTAGACACATATAACACATGGTCACAGCCTGTCAAATGACTGTATCCCCCAGCACACAAAAAACACGTAAGGAACTGGGAATCTACTGCCACATCTCAGGATTCAGTGTGCGCGGTGACTTCAGCCTGTGAGAAATTATGTCATTGTTGTTGCTCTGGCGTGTCAGAGCAGAAAAATAATTCAACACTCCTGTTAGATCCATTGCTCAGAAGTGTTAGCACCAAGAAGAAGCTTTTTTGTTTTCCAGCTGATCCAAATGCCACCCAGGCCATACAGCACTGCATATTCCCCCCGCAGAAACCATAAATGAACTATCAATGCAGAAAAAATCAATACGTGACTCCCATCACACCTTCCCATAGAAATGGACAATTACCCCGGCTAATTGTGAAAAAGAGGCGAGGCCCAGACAAAAGAAAATCCCATGCATTCAAACACGCCTGCTCATCCAGCATGCAGATTTATGCATGGCGTAATTAATTTGCCATTAAGACGGGATTGATTTCGCCTTCATGATGCACACAACCAGTCCATAATTGCCTGTGGTGTTGCATTCACAGCCTCGCCTCATTACAGAAACAGATGCTAATTTAGCAGAGCGGCTTCAGGTTGACAGGTGTGTGAAGTGGGTGTGTGAAGAGGGTGTGTGTTGGGCTACATGGACATTGAACTGTTGAGAATACATCATAATACGGCATCTTCACAAGAGGGAAAATAAAATGTTTTAATGGTAATGAATATCACAGGCAGTAATTGCTGTGTGAGGATAAAGAGACTTGATAGCGTGTGAAAACAAATCATCCTGCTCGATTATTACGCTATTTAACGTAATTAATGCAATTACAGCACTTTAGTTGGCCTTTTCTTTAATTCATCAGGCTAATTGTGACCTGTGAGCCACGTAATAACTTGAATAATATTTCAAATATGTCTATTCTTCTCACAATAAACCTCATTATATAAATGCAATAGCAACAGCTATATCAGAGAAGCAATACATTTGAGTGCTGGGCAATATAGTGATATGAGACTTAATGTCTTAAATGTTTTATATTGTAATATGGAATAGTATTGTCTATCGCTGGTTTTGAATGTTGCATTACACTAAAGTGATATTCAATATTTTTATTATTTCACATGAGAGGGGCCTTATGATGCTGTTTTTCAGCTTCATATTTGCATTTTGTGGCTCTACTGTGACACGTTTCCATGCTTCAATGTAGCACCTCTTTTTACCCTCTCTCTGAATCCAGAACCCAGTGTGCTCTGATTGGTTTGCTGGCTGGCTCTGTTGTGATTAGTCAACCACTTAGAGATGTCCCGCACTTGAGCCATCAATGTGTTAGAGCGCTAGCTGATAAAGCATGAGTGTTACAATGTGATGATATTATGTTCAGAAGTAATCAGAAGAGTCCAAACTAGATGTTTCAGGCAGGGGGTGGGGGAGGATAATAGGGCTTCTTTAATATCATATCAACATATTGACATTACTGAAGATTATTTATCAAAAATATCAGATATTTTATCAAAGCACCAATAGTTATACAATATCGTCACAAAATAGATATTGAAGGCTTTTGGCGAAAACTATTGTGATATTTGATATACTCAAATGGGCCCAGTCCTAATACATACTACAATACAGATGAAAAAAGAAAAAGAAATGTCAACATTACTTCAGTTTGTTCATTATCATCTCATGTCATGTAGCAGGCATTATTTCAACAGCTAACGGCGAGTCCTAAAAAATATTATTTTTCATCAAATATGCGTGAAAGACTTGGTGGTGGGTTCACAGTTCACATCTTCTTGGCCCGTTTCTTTGGTCTCTGGTTGAAAACGGGCGAAGTGCTCATCAAGGAGTCAGGGGAATGCGAAGGGTAGCTAGCGTCCGATGCCGCGCCTCCAGGAGTGGGCGCCATGGCTCCTCCTGTCTCGCTCATGGTGGACATGGGCCCGCCCTCCTCGAACACATCTCCACCCAGGACACCGTGATGATGGTGGTGGTGGTGGTGGTGATGTCCGGACCCCTGGCCCTCCTCGGAATCCTGCGGCTCCATCTTGACCTGAGGCCACAGTGGGGAGTTGTGTGCCCCGCCCCCACCTTATAAAAGAGGGGAAACAATGTTAGTAAAGGGGATGTTACACCGAAATTTGATTAAATCCACTTTTAAATTAAAATAACGGTGTAATAAACTATCAATAAACTTGGCTATGGCAATATAATAATTTTTCTATACTGGTTAAACAATATTTTAACTGAAACAAGCCTGTTAGCACTTTTTTAATCCAGATTTAAGCACATTTTCATTGTTTTGCTTTTGATATTTTTTTAAAGCACAATATTTAGCTTTACTTAAATTAGTCAAGAATATTGAATCATAACTTCTTTGTCATGATATATATCATATAACCATATCCGGGAACCATAATTCCAGCCACATTTCCCATCAACAATGCTTCTTCATTTTGAATAGAATAAAGCTCTTAAACATTTGGGCTTTTTATAAGAGCAAAAAGAGTTTGCCATGAACCCCTTTGTATTATAATTTCGTTAAAGTGAGGGACCTACAGAACTTAGGCCATATTAAGCTGTGTTAAACGTGGCAGTTACACCTCAGCATGATTTTGGTGATTCCTGCCTCACCTCAAGGTGTTAGGTTGACAGTTCTTTAGAGGAAGTGATTTATTTAACATTCACAGTAGGGCATCTGAAACTGTCAGCTGAGAGGGAGAACAAAATCTCTTGAACATCAAAGGCTGTAAACGTTACCCAGAAACAAGCTTTTGAAGGTCAACACAATTATTTATCAAGCATAATTGAAGTGCCACAATGGAATCATTGTCATACGGTGAGTGATGTCAGAATTGCATGTGTTTTGGCACACTGGTGTTTTTATATTTGCAATGGTTCTGAAGCTGTAGTACGTTTCTCCTAATGGAAGTGTTTTGGGCTTTTGTTGCGGGTTTGCACCCGTCAGCCACCGTAGATATCTGCAACACTAACCAACCATAAACAATCTAAATTCATGAAAAGCACTATAGGCAAGAGAAATAACTAGGCATTTTGGGGGTGAACTGACCCCTTCATGACCATTTTTGCATGTCCAAATACTTTTTTGTAGTGTTGCTATTTTTTAAATTTTTACAAAGGATAAATACGTTAGTCCACTCTTTAGGTTCACCTGTAAATTTCCCCTGCTGTGGGAAGAATTAAGGATTTCTGATTTGAATTGAACTGATCCCGATTACTGCACAGTAAAATAAAAACAAATAAAACTCTGTAGGTTTAATCTAGAGTCTGCAAACTAGAATACAAACCTTCAATAAATACAGAGATGAATGCACGGTAAACGGGAATCCCGTTCTCACCTGATGCGTGAGGAGAATGGTCAGCCTCCAGGCCTGAAGCCAGCCTCTCGCCGTGGGGCCCCAGGACCCCCATGGGCAGCGCCTGGTCCCCGGAGGCTAAATCGGCCTCGGGCTCCTCGCTAATAGGGAAGGAGATGTCACTCATTGGCTCCTCCTTGATCCTCGGGGGCTTGGAGTCCTCCAGGGCCTTCTCCGGGTTCACCAGGCGTTCATATTCCTCCGACAGATCTTTGCTCACCTAGGGGAGGAAAATCTTCAATTAGAAGCAAATTACTGGTAGATGAAGACATGTAAGAGCTGAGCCTTAATGGTTTAATATTTCAATTTCTTCAACAATATGAAAAGATCTGACATATCACAGACAGAAGCTACTTTCTGCTCGCCACGTGTCTATCTTTAGAAGTCCTGTTGGCACTGAAGTCGCTAAACCTCTCAGTTTGCTTTGTCTCACTTCCAAGCAGCTTGCACACAAATTGCCATACGCTCCGCTGTTCTCACTCGCTCAAGTTCTTTATGCTTCGTGAGGTGAGTCGGCATTGTTGTGGTGAAGCCCTGGCAGTTTGCACTGACAGCGCTGTGCCAAATGGGATTATTTTCATTATCATTTCATCTGCTGACTCTTATTTCCAATTAATTGTTGATTTTACTAAATATAGTGAAAGGTTTTAATAATCAACGCACAGTTTTTTAGTTCTGGTGGCATCCTACAGTGGCGGTGGTAAACGTTTATGGAGGGTCTTGTGTAAGCCAAAATCCAAACAACCCAGAACATTAACTGATAACAATATCAAATAAAAGTAGAAAATGTTCATATTGAAGAAGGTGGAACCAGAAAATGTTTTGAAGTTTTTGATGAATAAATAATTAACAATGAATGTATTAATTATGAATAAACCAGAGAAATAATTATCTGTTAATTGGCTTTTTCATACACTCTTTATACCGGCTACATGAGGACACTCAAAGAACATTAACACAATTATAAAAATATAAATTGACATACTTAACTTTATGTCATTACTCGAAGACTGACACAAAGTGTTTGTGAATATTATATAACAGGATAAATCCCGTTTTTGTAAGACCCAAGTTGATTCATCACATACATTTAAAACCGCTTTAAAAATGTATACTTCAATAAATCATCCCCACCTATTGATTTGCACCACTGGCCACAAAACCTAACACACACACACACCGATATCAATATAGATTCCCCAGCAGAAATAGAATGTAAGAAGGAAGGTTAACAAATTTCACCTTACTTGCACCGTTTTGTGTATTTGCACTATTTTATGTTTGTTGTATCTTAAGAACATTGTATGTTGCATAGTTGGAGAAGCCTAAAGATTTTGTTAGCCAAAACTGCCCTGGAGCTATTGTGCATGTGACAAAAAAAAGCACTTTAATCCTTGTGACAGTGAGTGTCAACAAACAAACCCTACGAACAGTCATGCCCTCCTTCCCCCTCACCTGCAGCATGTAGCTGTGGTAGTCTTTGATCCGCACTTGCCAGAAGCGCTGCAGGGCCAGCACGCTGCCGATGCCCACCTCGTGGAACACCTGCTCCACCACGTCTGGGAAGGGACTGGCCCCCAGCCGTGCCTCCCGGTCCACTGCCACCCGCAGCTTCCTGGAGAGGAGCAGGTAATGCTCATGGACCAGGTCGGTGAGGGTCTCCAGCACACTCTCCTGGGCTGACTCGAAGCCGGCGTGGGCCAAGATGGTGGCCACGGACTGATAGAGGAGTGGCCTGCAGGATGGCCAGCTGAGCTCTGTGACCGGCTCGCCTTTACCCCTTAGGATGGAGAGAACCAAGAGAGGAAAGGGAAAAAATGACTAGCTGATGAATTGTGAAAGGGCTGGTTGATAATTCGATAGCATCATTTATTGTGTTTAATCAGGATAATCACTGGAAAATTTGATTTAAAAACCTAAAAGAACAATTTATCTGCCGTATATATTCCTGATATCCTGATATGTATGAGGTTTAATAAGAGGCATTTGGTAAAGCATTTTCATTTTTTATAAAAAACTAATTATGAAGAAATTTTACAATGCAGTATCAGAAAATAAGACTTTTTTAAGTTTAATTAGCTTTTTTAATATCTTTATTTATATTTTTAGAGTAATAACTATAATGCCTTTAAAGAATATCTAAGGAACTGCCAAATCAGTAGCTCTATATAGGAATCGAATATTGTGGCCAAATCACACAGCACTTTCTGTATGAGGTCATATCCCATATTAAAAGTAAAAAAAGGTTAAAAGATCTTAACCTTTAAGTGACCATTTGTTTACATGTGAGTCTACAATTTATATGCTTAATGGAATTTAATAAAAATCACAAGAGACCAGGTTTCTTGGCTCAGAGGTATGAACTCACTTGTAGAAGTCACTTTCAGGGTCACTGTGTCGGAGCAGGAAGGGCTGCCGCGGGGCTTTGCTGTCCGCAGGTAGTAGGTCATCAGGCATGTTAGGGGGGGTGGGAGGCCGAAGGGGAAGGTTGGTGTCAGCCTCCTCCAGCTTACTGCCGCCCTCAGAGGTTGCTGAGCTCTGACCCTGAGCCTGGGCCTGGGCTGCTGACAAGAGGCCCCGAAGGCGGCGGGTGTGCTGACACAGCTGCACGGTATGGATGGTGAGGCTGCAGGGCTCTGAGGGGATGTCAAGCATCGTGGTGGGGCGAGGGCGCTGGGCGGAGGGCTGGTGCAGCGGGGGATCCTGCATCTCCACTGAGCGGAACTCACGCTGGAGCAGGTCGAAGGAGCTGCGGCTTGGAGGAGCCCCCGCAGGACCGGGGATCTCGCCCCAGTAACGCATCATGATGGGTGATCAAAGCTGGCAAGATCAAAACTGGAAATTTAATCTAAAAATTAGAAAGGTGACAATCACAACAAAGGCTAACGGTAGTATAAATACATCAGATAAACAGAAGAAGCATTGATTGGATATTTGGAAACCATTTTCAAATAACTAATTAATTACAACTATTTTGTTTTGACGAGGGTTGCAACCAACACTCATACATTCAGTTAATCTGTTGATTATTTTCTCAATACATTTTTCGGTTAATTCTTTGGCCTGAGAAATATCAATCAGTGTTTCAGAGCCCAAGATAACCTCATCAGATGTCTTGTTTAGTCAACAACTCAATTATATTCAGTTTACTCTCATATCAGATTAAAGACACCAGAAAGATTTCTGCAGGAGAATTTAAACATTGTCTTAAACCGATTATCAACATAGTTGTTAATTAATTTAATAACTATCAGCTAATCCAGTCATTTTTGTAGCTGTAGTTTTTGCAGATACACATCGTAAACTAAAGCTACCAAAAGGTAAACCAGCTAAATACTAGTATTGGTCAACAGCCTGCACTTATATGTTTTCAGGTCTCTAAAAACATTGGATCTTATTTTCTGATTATTTCGCAATACATGTGACCGAGCACTCGCTCAATACCTATCAATAACAATTATAACCAAATCACACTGCGTTTAAAATTAAAACGACACAATGAAGAGAAGAGCAAGCTAATGCATTGTTTGTGGTAAAATAACTTACATGGAAACGAAAATACCTGCACTTAATGTATGCCGAATTGTTAAGTAAATTTTTACAGGTATGTGTTTTTTTTTTTCTTTTTGCCGAATAGCAACACAACACAGACTGTCAGGTGTCTGGCAGGAGTTTGGTAAAGCAGCATACAATAGAGCAGCAACCAAGGCATTCATAAAGGAGCAACGAGAACGCTACAGGGTAGCAAGCTAAGTATGCTTGATTAGCTAGTTACATTATTTACGTTAAACACGCAACAACAACTCACATTGCACAGGGATGGACAAAGCGTCTGTTAATATTTGAAACCAATTGCTATTGTGTCTTTGCAGGAAGTTGGCACAGGAACCAAGCATTTGCGTCCTTTTTACAAACAACTCGGGTGAACATACGAACAAGAGGTTTAGTTCCGCTACAAACTATTTTTTCTGACTATCATAAAATTATAGATTCATTTTTAATTCAGTATAGTTGTGTATTAATTATTTATTTGTATTGCATTTTTTGTAAAATACTGTTTATAAGCGGTTTTATGGAGGCTTTGAAAACCCGGGCACATTTTACAGTCGCACCAAATAAACATGGCCGCCTCCCCGCCGCCAGACGTGTGTTTGGAAAATACGGACGAACAAATGAACTCCGCAATGGAAAGAGGCGAGTGTTCAGCCGAAGTGAAGGAGAGCGTACATGAAATCAAAACACTCAAGAAAAAGGACCCAGAAACAGAGGACACTTTTAAAAAACCGGCTCTTTTCGCTGCTCCGTCGCTCACCATCAAACGCAGTAACGCAGCACCGTCCAAACCAGCAGCAGCCGAGATAAAACAAGTGAAAGAAGAAGACGAAGCTATAGACGTGGACACAGAAAGGGCAGATGATTCTGGTGTTGTTAGTGAAAACAAACCTACCGAAAAAGTCTTAGAAGAGGAGAAGAAATGCGCTAAAGACAAGAGCGTGGCTCCTGTCAAACCAAAGACAGAAGCGAAGCCCAGGGTGCTACCTGCTAAAGCCCCCCCCGTTGGTAAATTCCCCCCTATCCCATATACAGAGCCACTATGGGGTGGCACGGCTCCAGATACCCCCTATGCTCTGGAAATCCTTAAAAACGGCACCATAGTGGACACGGTGCCCCTGACAGATAAAAGCTACATCGTGGTTGGACGTCTGCCTGTGTGTGACGTCCCTCTGGAGCATCCCTCCATCTCCAGGTACCACGCCATCATCCAGTACCGCAGAGAGCAGGGAGAGGGGGAGTCTGTGGGGGAGGAGAGGGGCTTTTACGTCCATGATCTGGGCAGCACGCACGGCACTGTTGTCAACAAGAACAAGATTCCCCCCAAGACCTTCATCAGGATCCGTGTGGGACATGTGTTAAAGTTTGGTGGGAGCACGAGGCTTTTTGTCCTGCAGGTAAATCCAGATGCTGAGCCCCCAGTTAATATACTACATAAAATTACACTTTACTACAAGCCAGGGACCGGATTTTGAAATAAAATCCTAAAATAACATTAATTAACTATATATAGGACTGTTTTAAATCATTTCCTATAACATATACAAGCACTAACAAACTTCTATCTGAAGTATTTATTAAGTACTTTTACAAATGCTTATTAAATAAAACATAAAAGGAAATTATTTTAAATGTTGTTTTGTTGAAAAATAACATTTGAATATAACCAAAACAAATTAATAAAAAAGTAACATATCAAAACATTTAAAAATATTATGCTCTCTAGTAGGATTTTTAACAAGTAGCCTACAGACTTGGGCTACATTAGCCACTAGTAGCATAACACACCTAAATCTCTGACTGAACTATTGGTGGTGAGTTGCACTGTGGGATATGTAGGAATGCATGGAGTGATGTGTGTTTCCCCCTTCCCTTGTTTCACAGGGTCCAGAGTTTGATGAGGAAGAGGAGTCTGAGCTTTCAGTGACCGAGCTGAGGGAGAAAGCCCGGAAAAAAAGGGAAGAGCTGGAGAAGAGGATGATGGGAGACGGTTCTGATGATGATGAGAAGGAGGAAGACGGGCAATCTGAAAGCAGCAAGGGCTCGGGCAAACCATCAAACGATGACTCAGGCTGCTCATGGGGAATGGGTGAGCTTATGCGTCATCTGTGTTGACATTTTTCTTGTTGTCAACTTTTTTCACCGTAATCCTTTTTGTTCCGCTTTCCTTTCATTCCATCTGTCTTTAAATCCACGCTGCAGCTGAGGAAGCCGCTCCGGAGGAAGACGAGAACGAGGAAAACCCGTTTTCAACCGAGTTCCAGGAGGACCAGGAGGCAGCGTACCTGAAAGACCCAAAGAAGGCTCTGCAGGGCTTCTACGACAGAGAGGGTGAGAAGACTTAAAGTTAATCCACAGACGTCTGCTCCTTCTGGTTCTTGTGTTTCCTGACTTTAACATGCTTCATCTTAGGAGAGGAGCTGGAGTTTGAGTACGAAGACAAAAGCCATGGCAGCTGGCTCTGCAGAATAAAGTGAGTGGCGTGAAACCTCCGATTCATGCAGAGTATAAAAACAATAGGAGTTTGTGTAGATTCACAAATGGATGTTTCCGCCAGGCTCCCTGTGGACGACGCCATGGGCCGGCAGCTGGTTGCCGAGGTGACCCACACAGGGAAGAAGAAGGAAGCAGCCATTCAGTGCTGTCTGGACGCCTGTCGAATGCTGGAGGCCAGAGGGCTGCTCCGCCAGGAAGCAGGTGAGAACTCCAGCGGGAATGTATAAAAATAGAATGATAAGCATGAAGGATGGCAATTATAGTTTGTTTCCTTTTTCAATATCCTATTTCTAGTGTCCCGTAAGCGCAAGAAGAAGAACTGGGAGGACGAGGACTTCTACGACAGCGACGATGACAACTTC
The DNA here is from genome assembly GCF_036324505.1 of Eleginops maclovinus. NCBI lineage: Eukaryota > Metazoa > Chordata > Actinopteri > Perciformes > Eleginopidae > Eleginops > Eleginops maclovinus. The sequence goes on from NC_086367.1 coordinate 7,558,529, forward strand.
CTGGATCGGACCGGCACTGTGGAGAAGAAGAGGAAGGAGAGGATGAAAAAGGCCGGGAAAGTTGCCGAGCGGCCTGAAACCTACGAGTCATTGGTAAATAATCTTTTATTATCACCTTTTATGCTACTCACGATTTCCTTTATTACATGTATTAGCTTTGAGCTCATTGTGCATATCATTGTTTTGCACATCGACATTAATGATGCTGATGTGGATCAGGAAAAGGCTACTACTTTTTCTCCTTAAACTTTGACCCTATTGGATCATATACCTGTTGCAGAAAGCATTGTGGGTCAGAATAGCCGGAATAAGCATCTGGTCACCATCAAAGGTGGACATGCTGGTATATTTGACATACTGAGTTAGGTGTTGTAGTTCAGAACAAGGGTATCATGTCTGGCATTTTGACCATCTTAGTTTAGCATGATAGCATTAAGTTAATACCTGAACTGTAGGTTCTACTGGAGCATGTTTACATGTTTTAATGTCCAAAAATACATTTCTTACGTAAGGTGTTGAGACATTGTAAAAATTAAAAGTCGTTATTGCACAAGATCTCAAACTTCATGGCTATTTTAAGATGTTACATTTTCAAATATCATGCTGTGGTCTGTAATTTTATGCTGCAGTATTCACACCCTTTAAAAAAGAAAAATGTAAACTGTATTTATTGAGTGTTTTTACCGACAACCTACATAACAACAGGTAAACAATACAGAGTGCAAATGCAGGTTCTATAAAACAACAAATACAAATAAAAAATGACAAAACAATAATGATAGTGATGTTAAAATACCAGTACAGTAATAACAATACAATACATAAGTAAAACTAAATACATTGATGTAATCTCTGCTGTTGTACTGTAATGCTAAGCCTACTGTATGTTTTGTAAAAAATGTCCCATATTTGATTTTCTTATAGGTGGACAAACTGTCGAAGGTGGAGAAGGAGCTGGCGGAGACTCAGAGAAAGCTGAGCGGAGGGAAAGGAGGTGAGTCATGATGTCCTGGGTCATCACTGTTCTCTGGACCAATCCCACAACGCCTTTTTTTAATGCATGTTCCTCCCTCCTCTCAGACTCCTCCGGCTCCTCCTCTGAGGACCCTCTGGACGCATTCATGACGGCGGTGAGGACCGAGGTGGCGATGGATGCCGTGGAGCGCAGGAAGCTTCACGTGCACTCGGCCGACTTACGCAAAGAGGTTCAGAGGCTCTGCAAACTGGTGGAGCTGACGCGGCCCGCACAGATGCCCTCGCTGCTGCCGGGGTCAGACACAGTGATGCGGTCATACTGCTGTAGCAAATACCCTCAGTTTGATAATATCAGCACATGGTGTGGCTGTTTTGCAGTGTATTTCCGACATTAGTTGGCTGTCCCGATATGGGGAAAAAGACAGGAGTAAAGGCAGAGGCTGAGAAGTTTTCTGCTGTGAACAGGGGCAGAAAAAGATATTTTAGCCTCCTAAAAAAACGAAATCTCTATTTAAGTGATCGCTATATTTTGTATGTTTTACCTGCTTCACTTTACATTCAGATTCCCCTGCAGCCAGGGAACAGAAGACCTCTTCAAGGCAGCCAGCCTCCATTGGGAAAAAACTGTAATTTTACCGTATCCAACACACACGTGTTGCTTGTCTGTCGCTGTCTCGATGGGTTGTACGGTTGTGTTTTTTTTGTGACCCTAGTGAATCCAAACTCACTTTTTAAAACACCAAACTCCCACAATAACACAAACAGACTACCTATCCAAGGCCAGAGTAAACCACCAACTTCCGTGTTCCGTGAAGTTAAATTAGAGTTTTTGTGAATAGAGTTTGGAGGCTTTGAAGAAAGCATAAATAAAAGCTTCAGCTTCAGATCCCCTCCAAAAGTTTGGTATAGCAGTTTCCATCTTACAGTACCTTTTATACTGTTTATAATTTAACAATAACTATAACTTAAATAGAAATGTTAGGTTAAAGCTTCTGCCTTTTCCCCCCTCTACGATATATTGCTGTGGACACAACCTACTTTAAAACCTCCAAACTATCCCTTTAAAGTGCAGGAATTTGATTTGTATATTTTTGGGGGAAATTCCCTGGAGTTAACATGATATGCATAAAAAAAAAAAAATCCCCCGTATATATTAAGCCACATTAAAATGTTCACACGATATTTTGATGTGTGTCACAGTGGTAGCACAGAGCCGGAGAAACCTAAAAAGTCCTTACCGCTGTTCGGAGCCATGAAAGGAGGAAGCAAATTCAGACTGAAGACCGGGACCATCGGGGTACGAGTGGTTTAGCACCTTTCACATCTTAAAAAAATGCTGTCTTTTTACTACGCTTCCTTCTCCTACTGATGTTTCCCCCTCTCATGTAGACGTTACCTCCGAAGCGCCCCAACTTACCCGCAGAGCTGTTCAACATGAAAATACTTCCACCACCAAGTATAGAGGAGGAGGAGGAGGAGGAGGAAGAAGAAAAGGAGGAGGAGGAAGCAGCAGAGAAAAACGAGGATAATGATGATCAAGAGTGTGAAACTATGACTGAGAGTAATGAAGAGTCTGAAGCGTCCACGTCTATACAGAAGACGCAAAAACAGAGGTCACAAGAGCCAAAAGGTAAAACGCTGTACGATTTGGAGGACTTTTTAAGTAGGTATATTTAAAGCGGAAAGTAAACCTCATTAGTTTAGTTTTTAGAATGCTTCTTCTTGATAATACTGTAAATAATTAAGAGACCACTCCAACATGTATGGTAGCCATCACATTCCAGTGTCTGTTGAATTCAAACACAGAGAAATGTTGTCAGTAGTTTATAAAATACAATGAAAACATGTTAATTGTACTCAAACACATACCTATAAAGGATCAAACCAGAGAAATTAAGAATTTTGCACTGGTCTCTTCATTTTTCCAGAGCTGTGTTTATTGTGCGCCACTAGGGGGCAGTATAAGTGTAATATATACAAATGCATACAATTGAAGGACACTGATTTTTTTTTACCGTAAAAGTATCTTTAATAATTGTTTAAGTACTCTAATAACTATAAATAAAAGTCCTGCATTCAAAATCTTACTGAGGTAAAAGTATATGCATCAAAAACTACCAAAAGTAGAAGTAGTCGTTCCGTGATTAGCAGAAGACTAGACTAAATGTACTTTGTTTTATTTCACCACTGTTGTTAACTACGTGTTTTTCTCATTTCTATAAAGAAAAGGGTCTAAAGGAAGTGTCCAGCTAAGTGACATGTATGCAACATTATAAATTAAGGCTGCACAGTTAATACAAATTGTGTGTAGTATTTCTTAAAGGCAAAATATGTGGAAATATCTGAAGGAAGTATTGTGGAGCTGCAGAGAATTCCCAACTATTCTACGACCCAAAGCAAAATCCTTGTTTTGTACAGATCCTTATTAAAAAAAATGGTTTATAAAGATGGTTCAATATCATAAGTTCCTCCAATATTGCGAATCATACCACAATGACGATATAGCTCAAAATCATTCCAAAATCGTTCAGCCTTAGCATGAATTGAATGTGGTTTTAATCTCTTTTCTTATTTTAATCAACACATTTGATTTTTTTTACAAATCATTTTAGGGTCAAGCAACAAACAGAGGAAAAGTGAGGAGTGTGATGAACCCGGGAAGAAGGGTCCCCAGGCTGTGGCCCCATCGAGTCCAGGTGGATACTGTGATTTATTGTTTCCTTATTACACTCCAATATCGGTTATTGTGTTTAGTGCCATCTATGCTCCATCTCTAATATGCTTTACCTCTGTCTCTGTAGGAGCAGGGGGTGATGGAGAGCCAGCAGCACAGCACAGCCCCAGGAAGAACATGAAGAAGAAAGTGATGGGCCCCAGCAGGGTGAGTCATCACACACACAATACATATTTAAAATAGTAAGAGTGTGACATAGAAGTGTAATTCTTCTCATGGTTTCTCCTCACAGCCACCGAAGCAGCTCTCTGAAAAGTATCCGGAGGATGACCCTGATTACTGTGTGTGGCTGCCTCCTACAGGTAAACACTAGACTTTCTGGCCAACTGATCCTGCACTCATGTCAGTCTTATTAAGCCAGTAGTTTAACCATAAAGCTATTGCGCTTTGTTCTGGTGAGTGTGTTACAAGTCATTTGTCACTACACGTAAACTTTACGTTTAAGCTTTTCCAATTGTTTGGACTTTTTTCCCAAAGGTTGCATCAAAGAGGCCCTAGTATGCTAATTTCCAGCTCCATATTTTTATTTTGTGCCTCTTCTGGGACATGTCTCCATGCTTTAATGTTCAAAAAGATCTTTATTTTTCTCATACAGCCTGTGCTGCAGCATCTCTTTTCACCCTCTGTCTGAAACCAGAGCACAGTCTGCTCTGATTGGTTATAGCTCTGTTGTGATTGATCAACAGTGCTATAACCAAAGAGATGTCCCGCCCCTTAGCCTATCGCGTGCAATGTGTTGGAACGCCAGCAAATAGAAGCAAAAAGTGTTACATAGTGGTGTCATTGTGTTACAGAAGTAAACAAAGGAGTCAAATGGAGGCATTTCAGGCAGGGGGGATTGTGTGGAAGAGAAACTTGCTTTGGAACTTTGGACTTTAAGCCTTTGCAGACCATTAACATGTACAAAAACCACTATGTATCATGCTACAAGAAAGGGAAACCCCAAAGACCCTATTAGGGACTCTTTAAATTCCCTTGTATGTTGGGACTAAGCTTCAATCTTTACACCTTTTCCCCAAAGGAGTTTTCAAACCTACTTAATGTTTGTATTCAGATATGAAAATGAGTAGGTGCCCTGGATAAGGCTGCTATGTCTATAACCCGACAAACACTTGTTAACAATGACAGGCTTGTTGTTTCCTGGCCTACTTTTCACAGGAATAAAATAATGAGTAGAAGGGAAGTGAACGGGCTTTCATGGTCTGATACTGCGGCGGAAATTGCAGCAACATTATCATTGTTTGCTCAGGAATGCAGAGCAAAGTCACCAAAAAATGATAAGATAAGCTTGAATAAAAATACATGTGAAACGGCTGCCAACCTGAACCTGGAGTTTGGGTCAGAGCTACTTCAGCTGTGTCATGTTAGGATGGTGATTGGTTAGGAATGGGACATTTTATTCTGGTTCACTTTTTCTTTCTCGTAATTGGTTGAGATCACTTGGATGCTAATTCTAACGTTTTCTGCTCTCAGGTCAGTCTGGAGACGGCCGCACACACCTCAACGACAAGTTCGGCTACTGAGGGGAACAGAGGAGAAGGAAAGCTCTTGTGTCTCCACTCCGGCAGCTTATATTCTGCGTACAATACCTGCAACACAAAGCCTGCAGTCTCCTCAGCGCCGACCATTAACCCTTCTGCCGGCCCCTGCGAGGCGTTCAGGGACCTGCAGAAGGAGAATAATAAAGCACCTTTCCCTATCTTAGCATGCTCAGACTGCCATAATCATTCTATTTCACATTATTCTGGCAAGCTCCGTGAGCAGACACTGGGCAGGCAGCCCGCTGGCACTTACCACCCATGACAATAATAGAGATGAAAGCTTGTTTTTTTACTTTTAATTCTTTATCATCCAAGCAGAAAATAAAAAAATCGACAGAGCAGGAGCGCTAACTGATCTGAATTCAGCTTTCTGGCTCTTTGGCTCTTCTAGTTTTGAATCCACCTGACATCCAATTGGCGTATTTGGCTTCAGTCGATCGCTGGCATCATTTTTTCAATTCTTTCTTATAAAAGGAGAGTGTGGAGAAAGAGAGGGAGAGCATTGAAGCAGCTTTTCCGACCATCTGGACACTTGGATGGCTTACTGCTTGAAACGCAAGCTGATAATGACTCAAGCTAAGTGGAGTGTGTGCCTGCGTGTACACACACTCACACACACAGCCCCAACCTTCTCAAAGTTCTCTTTTTAACAAGATTGTCTTTAACGGTGACTCAGCGATCGGTGTGTTTGCCCAGAGCAGGATTCCTCTCTCTGTGAAATCCCACTCAGTGCTGCTGGTATACGGCCATACTCTACACCCTCAGTGTAAAGAATTGTATTTTTGTTATATAAATGTTGAATAAAATTGTCTGTACGTCGCTTGTTTTACACGCTTCACATTAATCCTGTCATCCTGGTATTCCTATCCCCCAAAATTCTGGGCCTGTCTTCATCAGAACCTCTTTCAAGCTGCCTCACACACACAGTGTTTCTCAGCGTATGATCTGGCACTGAGGCTCGTGGTGCTGGCTGTCGATCTTTGCCGTGATGTTCTGGTCTGTGACCCACTAATCACTGACGGAAGGCGTTCCTCCCTGCCCCAAACACATGAAGAGTTCACTGTCTGTTCACCTGGCCCGCTATTGAAGATGTTCCATAGAACATAGGCCCGTCAGAATAAGGGATAGTTTGAAGTGGGTTAGCATCTGGACCTGTTATGGATATGGGCAGCAAAAAAACCAGTTTTAGCTTAAAAAATGTCAGTATCTGATAAAAGCTGCTATATTTAGCAGCTTTACCTTTCCGTGACACAGCTATACCATATGTTCCTGATGTAGAAGGAAAGCTGTCGTATGCTCCTGCTAAGCTTAATGCAGAATCTTGCAAATGTAATGTATGAAATGAAAAAAGGAACCATAGAAATTAGATAACTTATTGTCGGTGATGAATTATGGGAAAGATGAATGGGTCGAGTAACAATAAAAGATAGCACACGACTAGTTGTTGAATATATAAGAAATGCAATTTTCTTTGGCAGAACACACGGGTGGCTGATCAACCGGTACCGTGATTTTTAGTATGTTTTATTTTGTGACTGGTGACTTCAAAGAACCACCACAAAAACAACCTAACAGATGGAGGCGGAAGTAGATCAGCAGCCCCTGAATTCTACAGTGTAACATTTCAATGTGGTCTTTTGGCCTTGAATAGAAAACAGATAACAGCGTCAGTTCAAACATTCCAACTATTCCTTTAGGTGAAGTGGTTTTATACGGGCTATATTTAACATACAGTGTTGAAGGGCCCATACCTTACAGTATATCCAGTCTCTTCACTCCCCGGTAAAAGGCAATTGACAGAAATAACTACATGGTAAAAAAAAACTGAGCCAAATTAGAGTATAAGTTAAAAAGAACTGTCGGTTATGTAATATGTTGGATTGATGTAACACTGACCGGCCAAAAAAAAGGTCACAAGCCTGTGGTGGCAGTGCTATGATCTGGGGTTGCTGCAGTTGGTCTGGTCTAGGTTCAGCACGTAGTGCCCAAAGAACGAGGTCAGCTGACTACCTGAATACTGAATGACCAGGTTATTCCATCAATGGCTTTTTTCTTCCCTGATGGCACAGGCATGTTCCAAGATGACAATGCCAGGATCCATCGGGCTCAGATTGTGAAAGAGTGGTTCAGGGAGCATGAGACATAATTTCACACATTGATTGGCCACCACAGAGTCCAGACCTGACCTTGAGAATCTTTCGGATGTGCTGGAGAAGACTTGGCGCTGTGGTCCGAATCTCCCGTCATCAATACAAGATCTTGGCTAAAAATTAATGCCAGAAAAATTAATGCAAGACAGAAATAAATGTTGTGACATTGCAGAAGTTTGTGGAAACGATGCCACAGCGAATCCGTGCCGTAATAAAAGCTAAAGGCGGTCCAACAAATATTAGAGTGTGTGACCTTTTTGGCCAGGCAGTGTATAATAGTCACTTGGTAAAATATATAAATACAAATTGCATTAACAAGAGGCCACAGGGCATTTATTGATTTATTTTGTGCAACAATGGACGAGAACCTGTCACGATGTTACATTCAATTACTTCGGCGAAATCTTAGTTACAGTGGTGACATTGTGTTTAATCGAGAACTACCTCAAGTTTCATCCAACACAACAGGAATGTGATTTCAAGGCATTAAGAGATCTTAAGAAAACCCTGGGGTGTCTTCAGAACACCAGCAGTCCTCTTCTACCTAGAACGTAATGAGGTACAATATGGAAAAGAAAGAAAATAAAGATGGCACACTACAAGACGGCCATATACACTTGCCAGATGTGCAGCAAACTATTCTCATCCTTCCTTATTTGCACTTACCTTCTCTTTCAGCAAATACAGTGGAGTCCATGCAAGGAAAGAGGATACAAGTATTCGTAACCTGGACTAGAAAATTACAAATTCAAGAAGCGTACATGGTCACAGGTCCACTATTTAACTACATGTTTGTTATAGCGCCTGCATACTCAATAAACACATCCAGAGTACTTTCAGACGGACGATATGTGGCTATGTTTACCTGGACAATAACAAGATATCCGATGACTCAGCTCGCCATGTTAACTATATAAAGTTACCAAGAAGTCCAGTAATCACATCAAAGGAAGAAACCACTTGATTGTCTAACATGCATTTTCCATCCACAGCTAAAAATGGTTGGTCCCTCTCTACCCCGTCTGGTTGTACGGTCCGTGTTGGCGTCCTTCGTCCTCCAATCGCAGGACCTTTCTCAGAGACGTACGCATTACCTGAAGAATCCTTAGAAATGTTTGAGGCCGTTTTATTCCCCAAATGTTGATTTTTAGTGGAGAGATAAGATCAAAGTGACAGGGTGGGATTACCTGAGTGTGCAAATAGTTTGAGCGTCAAACAAACGTCTTTTTCTAGCGCGGTCCCTTTTTTAGAACGATCGCTTCTTGGTCCCAAAGCAGAAAGCTGTAAAAAAACAAAGCAGCCGCCTGGGAATGAAGAGGAGCGTTGGATTATCTGGCAGGGGGGATGTGTTTTTTTTACGAGCAGGGGGGGTCCTCGGATGGGGTCAGGGGGCTGCAGGGTGGCACTGTACTCAAGGAGCGGAAGGCGAAGATGGAGGGGTCGTAGGTGTACCTGGGCGGAGGGCGACTGCCCGTCAGGTTCTGTGGACGGAAAGAGACGAAAGGTTATGATTAAGTGATTTTTTGGTTGTGTTAAGATGGTTATGTTGGGATATTAAATGCATTGTTATAGCATAGCTTTTATTTTGAATTATTAAATCGGTATTGGACCGGTCACATACACTTTTGGTGGAAATAACGTCCCGTGGCGCTGCTACTTTCAATAAACCTTTGTTTGTGTTTACCTGATTCCTGTGAGTACGTTTGGTCTTCACAAAAGGGTCTAATTTTTTAAAAACAAGTCCAAACTAAGATGTCCTTTCAGACTAATTGCCCTTGAAACTGTCAACTGGATAATCGGCCACTTGAAGGTGTTGGTAAATAGCACGGATTACCTGCTGTGCTTTACTTGTGGTATTATTTGGATAGTTACTGTTGGAGACAGTTCTGTATGGTTAAAATAGTCAGAAAAAAATTGCTGTTATTGCCAATATAACCTGGTACCAACATCTGTGCTTAACGCAAGATAAAAGATGACTGAGATTCTTATGTGGCCGATTGGTTCGGAAGACGCCAACAAGACATAATTCTCGATGTTTTTTACTCTCAAAGTTTGCTTATTGTTTTACTTGAGTTTTGCTTTTTGAAAAGGCCTACATTCTTTGTCGAAATGTATCCTGAAGCAACTTCATTTTGTTTTGATTGAACACACCAGCCACACAACATTACGCACAAGTCAGACCATAAAACTAAAATCGTCATGTCGATAGTATGCGACTGTGAGAACAGTAACTGAAAACCAAACTAGCAGTGATGGGAAAACAACTGCACCTCCTAAGAACATTTTCACACTGCTATTTTCCGTCCAAACTGCAGGTTCGGTCACATAAATCCCCTCACAGAGCAACCCCCCTACTGAGCAGAACCTCGCTCCTTGTGTTTCTACAAGTCCTCTCTGTATAAAATTAGCCCGGGTAATTTTCCTCCCTGCAGGAAACGGCAGGAAATGACTTTGTTGGATTTGGCAGTGAGGCAGCACTTTCTCCAGAGTCTGGGGAGAGTGTGTGAGAAGGTGGAGTGAGAAAGATTGAGACAGATCCGCTGTAATTACAAGTTGATCCCATGGAAAAACTCGAGTGTGTTTATATTCTTATTGTAAAACCTCCTCTAGAACTATGTAGCTGAGTCATTCAGTGCCCACTGCTACTGTAAAAAGTACTCGGTGACATCAACGCATATGAAATAAGCCCCCATTAACTGCGCATGTGAGCCGAACAGGTGTTGCTATGACTTCAGCCAACATCTTAAGGGATTCAGTGCTGACAACTGAGTCACAGTTACACGGCAACAATTCCCAAAACCACTTAGAGCCGTTTTATCTACCAATGTTTGTATAAAACAGGCGAAAAGTGAAAGGTGGACAAACAAAGCATAGCCCAAGTACATGTTACAGTTGTGGACTGGGTTAATGTGTTAGCCACATGGTAGCTGCGAGTCAGTCCAACTCTAGGGGGGGGGTGTTGTACATCAGAGTTGTCTTGTGGTCACATCTGCAGTTTGCTGGACATACAGGGCCAAGTGGTGTCAAACAAAGTGCAGGGAGGGCCACGGCCTTGTTTACCATACATGGCTTATCTTTAATGCAGGCTAGCTGCTGCCTCAAATTTAGCATGCGGACATGAAAGTAATGGTCTATTCGGGAGAACCTCACTATATCCAACCTTAAAATCCAAAGCGGCTGCTTACCGTATTGACTAAGTGACAGCTGTACTCATACAGAGATTTTTTTAGCACTCTATCCGGGGACATGTTGCTGCAGCTGTATAAGCTAGTTTTGTCTAGTTATCAGCTGATGCTACCAAAGCTAATGTGGCCGATTTACGACTAAAGGAAAGCTCCTTTATATTCATTTAATCCAACTCTCTTCAGGAAAGCAATAAAGTGCCATTCCTGAAAATGTTATTTTAGTCCTTAAACATCTGTTTGTTCTAATGCTTACACCAATAATGCCTTTGCATGCCATCCAAGCCATGCAGTTTACTTCAATCAAAACGGTATGCAGAACCTTTTTTCCTTCAATGTAGTTTTCCCCTCCGCTCTCTGCACCATTTTCCTCCCCTCAATCAATCTTCGCCTCCCTCTCATCCCTTTTCTTAACGCTGGCTGTAATCAGACTCCATCACTCTTGCCTGCTGCAGCCTGGGAAGCTCTCATCACCCTATTCTCCTATTCACCTCCAACCCCTAGAGGGGGGAAGGCCTCCGCAGCAGCAGGGGCAGGCAAAAGCTGAGTTTTCCTACTGTTTCCACATAACCCCCCCCCCCACATCTTAAAACACAAAAACCATCGACCTCTACTCCCATAACAACTCCCATGGTTGAATTGGGTCTGGAAGCCGGGGCCCCATCCAGATCCAGTGTCTCTCGTTTGGATTTTGGCCAGGAAACCCAGGGTCGACAGATAAAAGAGGGAGAGGGAGATAGAAAGAGACTGGTACGGGAGAGAAAAGACAGAAACGGGAGGTGGCATCAAGGGTAAAATCATGTTAACATAAGCTTCCAAATAGCTCAACAATCCAAGGTGCTAACTTTGAGAAAAATGTATAAAGTGGACAGAGAGGGAAAACAACCCCACAGAGGAGGATATCTCCATGTATCAGCGGAGTTAAACAGATAGCAGCCGGCCAGGCTATAAATGGAAAATGACTTCATCTCTGGAAATACACCACAAGGGACCCGACAAACACTCCGCCTCCTCTTCCTCCTCCTTCTCCTCAGCTCCATCTCTCAACGAAGCTCTCTTGTTCGTCCTCAAACACTCAAAAATATCACTTTTTTTGTACCGCTCATCCATACTTCAACATGGAGGAGCCCTAGATGCTGTTACAGTTGGTGTGTGTGTGTGTGTATGTGTACGTACATAATAAGTGAGTGGGATAAGGTTCCGTTGACACTAACCCACGCAACGTGATAATAACGTCACTTTTTCTCACCACACTGTGCATCCTTCTGGAGTGCCCTGCGCAGTGCCAAGTCGCCCAGGCTTGTTCCAGTCGGCTCTACAGCATGCTTCCATTACCCACAGCTAACTGAATCACACCGTTGCAGTTGGTGGAGGATTATTGGGTTTTGGAAAACCGCTTTACAGGAAGTCGGGACACAATCTTCAGGAAAATACCTTTGTGTTTACGAAAGGCACGTTAATGTGCGCTTCTTAAAACTCCTAATGGAAAGCTCCATTATTAAAGGCTGTTGAGATCAAGAGATCAACTTAAAGAAGAAAAGAGTACATTTCCCTCCTGGTTACTTTGTTCTAGGTAGTTAGTAAATGGGATGCGATCAGATATTCAGACATTGCTCTGAGGCCTGGCTTTAGCAGAGCATGGGAACAAACGCTGCTGCCAGATGCTGTCTCAGTATGCAGCTGGATGGACATCAAGGTGCTGGTGACAAAACAGGCCGGGCTGTTAACGGGGCTGAGCTACCTTATCACTGCTGTAATGAACACCCTGATCTGAACTGCCCAGAATGGGTCTGCAGGAAAGGAAAAAGCAGGTGCTGTGTGTTCGCCTTAAGTGCGTCCAAATGCGAAGTATGGCAAAATGCACACACTATGAATACCTGATGGTTCAATCATTCCGGTCAAAAGTTGGATGTGGACAGCTGAGCACTTTTCACCCCCAACAACTGCCATCTTGGCTACTAATGGAAGTTGACGTGATCGAAGTTTCTCCAGTGAAAGGAAGCCAAAGTTCATTTTATTGGGTTAATTGATTTGCTACAATAAAAACAAACAAATAGCAAACAATCACGTTGCTAGCTAACCATCTAGCTAGCTAACCATCTAGCTAGCCAACAGCGGTCTCTTTGGCTGAGGGCACAGCAGCAGTGTGTGACTTGAGACAACAAGACCCTGTCAAAAGTCAGCAAGTTCCAAAGGGAAGTATCCAAAATTGAGACACAATGTGTTGTATATTCAAATAAAAACCACTGGTGTAAATAAACTGGGTTTTTGAACTGACAATACAATGTTTGCATTCTTTTGCCACAAAATACTACAAGAGGGTTTTGTCTGTGTTAAGTAAGATTGCACATTATCCCACTTATCCACGACCAGCTACTAAACAAACTAACGACTCGACTCCCAATATTAATTGAAATAATTGTATTGACTCCAAAATGATCGTATTTCTTCTGCTAAGACAGCTGGAACTGTGACAACAACAACTTTACGGCTCCTTAACAGCGGTCAATAAATCCTTGACAAGCGGCCTGTACTACTGGATTAACAATGTGTCACATGTTCTGAATTGACAAATCAGAATCGAGTATTCAACTAAACCATGTAATAAATAGAAATAAACTCACCCGGATCTTTATGGTCCGCGTTTTCCCCCCGCAATTCTTTTTCAGCAGCATTTTCTGTGGAGAACAAGAACGCACAATGAGCCTAGAAGATCACAGTAAAACCTTTACACTTCGTCTGGTACCAGTTAATACACTTTTGGTACTATGAACACAAAAAGCAACTTTTAATGCAAGTTGTATGTGAATGTTGAATCGGATCAAGCATATTACTGAAAGTCCACCAGTTACTGATGACATTAGAACAGTTAAATTGGACGTGAAAAGAGCTGCATATCTTGGCAGTCAATGAACACGTGAGGCAGATCCAGCTGTCTCACCAAACTAAACAGTCAGTCAATGAAGCTTATGCAACATCCTGTCTCCCACTCCCCTCCATGTCCACGCAGCTCCACTATGCTCCAAAAAAAAGGAGAAACAGTGGGGGAGGATGGACCACACAATCATCGAATTGTCTCCAGTCGGGGAGGTAGCTTCTAAGGGTGGGGGGGGGGGGAGCCCAGGAAAGAATGGAAACATAAAACTCCTGCTGTTGTGATGTGGGAGAGAGCTGGTGTGCACTTGCCCTCCTGCTCACCTCCCGCTAGCTCTTATCTTTTTTTTGTTTTGTCAATGGGAGTACAGTCCATGTGGGTGCAAGCTGCTCTGACATGAATTAAGAGAAACTTTGTTTTCACTTCAGCCTCACAGGAAAAGTTTGTATTTGGATTAACTGACTCTTTTTTGTTCAATCATAAAAATATGATCTCCTTACATGTTTATTTATATGTTTTAGCTAATTTACTACAAACTTTCAATGTGCCATCACTCTCACACACACTCTCACACACACACAGCAAACCGTTTGGATGTGTGTTGTGGTTTTTAAGAAAAAGTAGGTTATCTTTATCATTGTTATGGGGGCGGATTTCACATATGTTGCCTGTATGTGTGGCGGTCGGACATGTATCTCTTATTCTGTCGTCATTTGAATGACTTCATTTACAATTGTTTTATTATTTATTTTGTGGTGTCGAAAACCTGCTCTACAAATAAAGTTGCTTTGGCTGGCTTTATGTGCCCATCTATAGTGAGAGCTACAATATTAACCACTGCTTTTATATGAATCTTTACAGTTGTCTTATATCTTGAAGTCTTATTTATGTCTTATTAAATCAGTTCTCTTTATTTTTTTATCTTCACATCAAAATGCATTGTTGCACAATTCTAATCTTGTTTAGAAAAGAAATGAAATGCCAAGAATAAAACAATTCAACCAGTTCATTTTCACATGAAATTAACTCATGACTAATTGTATTTTAAAAGACCATGTCATGAATGAGAAATGGCTGTAAAATAAAGATACTTCTAAGGTCCTTTAAGACACCAGTGTGTAGTTTAATTATATTTTCTAGAATTGCTCCATTTGTGTGCAGATGTCAGACATGTTTCTCAAAAGCATCTGCTACACAAACTGTTGTTCTTTCATCAGGCAAACAATGGCACCGCCACATCTGAGCAAATGGACATCGATTAACATGCATGAGGGATTATCAGAAAAGGAAACCAGCGGCTGACCCTTCAACTCTGCCCTTGATGAAATAATGAGATAAATAAGTGTGTAACTAGGGCTTTAGGCTAATGCGGGTCAAACTGGAGCTACGTAGCCTTGTTTGCCAACCACTATCCTCAGACAGTCCTGGATCAGTTGTGTCTAAACATTAAGGGAACCACAGTTGGACTTTGAGTTTCTACATCCTCCCAACCAACATTTTAATTAGAAGATATAACTCTGTGTTAGACAAAGGGTAACGGTTTGTATCTTCAAGGTTTATTCAACTTATTGTAGGTCGCTTTGGTTAAAAGCATCAGCTAAATGAAATGTAATCTCCCATACGGTTCCAAATGGATATAATTCAACTAGAGAAAGTATGTGATCTAAAATTACTTTCATTTAAAGGGGCCCTATCGTGCTAATTCAGGTTCATATCTGTATTTTGTGCCTCTACTGGGACATGTCTCCATGCTTTAATGTTCTCAAAGCTCTTTATTTTCTCATACTGCCTGTGCTGCTGCACCTCTTTTCACCCTCTGTCTGAAACCAGAGCCCAGTCTGCTCTGATTGGTTAGCTGGCTGGCTCTGTTGTGATTGGTAGACTACTTGTTGATGTCCCGCCCCTTAGCCATTCGAGTACAATGTGTTGGAGCGCTAGTCAAT
The DNA here is from genome assembly GCF_036324505.1 of Eleginops maclovinus. Classification (NCBI taxonomy): domain Eukaryota; kingdom Metazoa; phylum Chordata; class Actinopteri; order Perciformes; family Eleginopidae; genus Eleginops; species Eleginops maclovinus. The sequence goes on from NC_086367.1 coordinate 7,573,929, forward strand.
AGAAGCACAATGTGACATAATGATGTCACTATGTTCAGGAAGTAAAGAAAGTAGTCTAATGGAGGAGTTTCAGGCAGGGGGGGGGGGGGAGTGTATGGGTGAAACTTTGTAATTTTTGCCTATGCAGACCATTTACAAAACAACTACAGGAAAGGAAACCCTCAACAGAATGATAGGGTATCTTTAATATTTGACAATCCATCCTTTCCCTTCCACACGTTAACCCAGAATCCCCCTGGTTCTGACACTTTCTAAAAAACCCACTTCCTTTCTTATGTTTAAACTCCAGAACTGCAAACATGAGTGCAATGACAGGATGAAGGTGTAGAAGTTGAGGTAACATGTGTGGCTGGAAGCCGTCCAGCTAAAGGGTTAATGGGAGACTGGAAGAGTGTCTGCTAGCTACCTCTGCAGGCCTCCTATTGTATCCCTGCAGCACCTCCCATTCCACTTGACTTGAATGTGCACACACTCTCACACATATACAGATACACTGTGGCAACAGACACACACTGATACGGCGACACCCCTCGCAGACGGGAGGATGTGCACATGCAGACAGGATGATAGACGCGTACCCCAGCCCCACGCGCACACACACTCTTCCTCTTTTTTTCCTCTTCACCCCTCTCATTGCTGCCTGCTGTCTCTCATCATCTGTTCTTTCCCTCTGAAAACCCCATGGACATATGGACCCCTGAAACCTGCAGTTTCTATCTCTGCAAACACACACACAAGCACACACACTCTTTCGCATCCACGGTGTGGGCCAACAAGTGTATTGGATTTTAATGATTAGCGGAGCAGCTTCCCCGTGTCTCATTAGCGGTTGTGGTTTTTCTGTTGTGTATTTAATCCTCTCCTTCTGCCTCCACCCCTCCGTCGTTTCCCCTGGCTTGCCAGCCTTTGTGAGAAATGAGGGCGGACATCTGCCGTCCGTGCCTCCCTCTCCTTCATCCCTCTCCAGCCAGACCACCGTGGTGGCGCGCGCCCCGGCTATGGAGAGGGATGACTTTGTTTGCTCGTGCAAGCGTGCACATTTGTGTGGCCATGTGTGCGGAGGCTAGCCGGTTAGTAGTATTAGTAATACTCCATTGTATTTTTGGACCAAATCCTCAGGCTGGCATTAGCTGTTTGGGTCGTTTAGGGAGGGTGGTGTGAGGCTCATCTGCTGTTTGGTTTCAGTGGAATCCATTTATTGTTACAGTCATTTAAATTAAAGGCACCAAAGTATGGCTAAAACTGTAATTCAATGAAAATGGCTTTAAGATTTTAACAAAGGCATCCCATGAGGGTTTTCATTTATTTGGGGTAGAAAATGACATCAGCTACAAGGATGACATCACTATAATACCCAGTAGAGAGCAATGTAACTTTATTTTGTACCGTGCTTTCAAGAATGAATGTTATATTCAAGTCCCAATTATGGTAGTAATAGATTATCCTGTACCCTGAGACTGCCTGATCGTTTGGAAGTAACTATGTACTTTTACTTTGAGTAATTAAGTACAATTTTGAATGTATACTTCTACCCCACTGCAGTTCCAGTGCAATATGTGTACTACTTAAGCCACTTCTTTGACAGTAATGTTGCTTTATGAGGAATTGTTATAAATAACATTACCTGACAGTATATTGGGCTTTTACAAAGAGCTCCAACTGGAATTGGAACAACAACAATAAACCAGTAACATTATGGGGTACCACTTACAGGGTCCATTTTCTGCAAGTATCTTTTGATGAGTCATTTTTCAAATAGCTACTTTGAATAAGTTATTTACAGTGTGGTACTTTTCTAACTTTGTATAAGGGACACCACTGGACTTTCATGTTATTAATATGGTAATAATTTGAGTTTGACGAGTTACATGAAACAAACAATTTAGTGATGGATGTGCTTTGACCCGGTGTTAAATTATGGACCATAATAGCTCAAATGTTCTCAATAAAGCTTATCAAATTCTGTGAAGGATCTTGAGGTAGGTGCTTGTCAAAGAAAAACAAAGTCATGAGGTATCTAACCTGTTGCATTTTCTCCAGATCCAGACTGGGCCTCCCGGGCTCCCCGCCGTAACTATGCCGATACTTCCTGTAAGGTGCTGATTGCTCAAAATGGGTCAAAATGATTGGCCGTGCCACCGGCTGCACCACCTGCAGCTGAAAGCGCATGGGGGGTGGTTTGAGGCTACGTGGTGGACTGGAGCTGAAGAGTACAGGGCTGGGGGAAGCCGCCAGGCAGGCATTGGACTCCACCAGGGGCCGGGCTGAGGCGGCCGGCGACCCGCAGCCGAAGAGGTCCCGCACCTCCTCGTCGCTGGAGGTGCTGCTGTGGTGTTCGCCATGCCGCTGGGGAAGCGCCGACACCCACTTCCTGTTGTCCCCGCAGCTGATCCGCTCGAGCTCTTCCTCGGACGAGTGGCGATCCAGATTGGCATCTAAAAGAAGGCGGAGGCGGCGTAACCGTGCCGGAGAGAGGGGACCCTGGTTGTGCTGCTGGCTGGTGGCCAAGGGGGTGAGGGCGCAGTTTCTCCATCTCTCTAGAGGAGTCGATAAACAGGAAGTGTCAAAGGTAGATACGGGGTTGTAAAAGATAGGAAATGCTCTATAGTTTCCTATATAGTGGTGCAGGACTGACCATTGTTTGTAGACTGACTTGTAAGTTAGCATAATAAACGAATGCTACCAAATGTTCAGGTTTTAGGACTCATTCCTGCACCACTCTATTATGTGTTGCCTTGAACCATGTGATTATAATGAGTGAGAATGATTTAGTGATGGGGAAGACCTTCCTCTACTTACGACAGAAACGTATTCGGTTGACAGAGGGTTCTTACCTCTGTCAATCTGTGCCAGCTCCTGGTTCTCCCCCTCTGAGTCATCACTCTCCCCTCCCTCTCCACTGCCATGGTAAGAAATCTGGGAAATAGGAATGAGTTTATACTGTAGGTCAAATATGCTTCAATTCTGAGCCTTTACATTGGCAAAAGTCTGAAAAAACATTCCAAAATCAACATTTGTTATCAAAGTTACAATGTGGACTAGCATTATATTCAAATAGCAGGAAGCACAATATTTGTTAGAGGCTAAATATGAATTCAACGGGACATATTCGGCTCATTTTCAGGTTGATATTTGTATATTGTGTCTCTACTGCAACATGCTTTATTGTCAAAAAGCTCTTTATTTTGTCTCATACTGCCTGTGCTGCAGCACCCCTTTTCAACCTCTTCCTGAAACTAGCTGGCCAGCTCTTTTGTGATTGGTCAACCGATTAGCGATGTCGGTGGCCAAAAGAAGCGTGAGTGTTGCATAGTGATGTCTATGTTGCAGAAGTTTCAGGCAGTGTTTAACATGTTTCTCGATACACATGGGATTAATGATGAGCACATTATCACTCCCTCTAATATTGTGAAGTCAACCAATCACAATTAGGCATGAATTCCAAATTGTGCAGCCAAAATTTCAACTTAAATAAAGTGAAATCCTTATTTGGAATTCTGTATATTCCCTTGGTTTAGTTGCACTACTTGCATACTTTAAGTCACAAAAGGCAGGAAGAGTTGGGTTACAATTAAGCCAGGGCTATTTTCTTTTCCCACAACCTGAAGCAGTAAGTCTCTTTAAAATCAATCCCTCGTCTGTCTCCAGCAGAAGCAACAATACAGAAACCCTGCAGGCTGCAACGCTAAGAGTTAAGTAATGCGCCTCACACTCAGTAATTACCACTGTGAGGCCTCGCTGAGCAGCTGCCATCTGTGCCTGTGTGTGCGTGTGTGCGCTTTACACACATACATCCACACAAACATACAGTGTCCTCCCTTCTACTCTCTAATACACACACGCACACTCTCACACACTTCCTTTCTTTCTGAGAGAGGGAAAAGGGAGAAAGGAGCCAGGGCCTTAGAGTCCAATAAGAGAAGACAGTATTCAATTCATGTTAAGTGGGAATTCCAATGTGTAATTACAGGCTTTTCACAGTTTAATGGTGAAATACAAATCAGAAGGCTGCATCTCGTAGCTGTTCCTACTTACTTGCATTTTAAATGTCACATTACTTTGTAGAAAAAAGAAATGTAAAAAGTATTGCCTATCTGCAACTCCACTGCACCTCACATATGTTCTAAAATTACTTCAAAATGCCTGCGTAGGATCCATTACAATATATGCAGCTAAATGAAGATATTCATAATATTAAGTACATTTTATGATTTGTAATAAAACATGGCATGACTCACATAAGAATAATTACCAAAATACAAAAAATAATGCTAAAATTGTCAAAAAGTCGTCTCGTACAGTATCGTGGTCGAGCAAAGTGTATAATATAGCAGGAATAGCACATTAAGGATAGTAACCAGTGGTGAAGTGTAATGAAGTACATTTGCTAAAGTACTGTACTTAAGTGCAATTTTAAAGGTAATTATACATGATTATTTTCATTTCATGCTACTTTATACATCTACTCAGTAGCCAATAGTTCACTCTTACTCCATTACCTGTATCTGACAACTACTTCTTTACAGACACATTATTAGCCTATACCAAAAGTAAATCAACTTATCATTTTAGGTTTAGATATTCTGCAACAGTTTACAAAGTCATTTTCCCAGCTGTGATCAACACAGTAATGCATCAATAATCATAATAAAGTAGTACATTCACTTTTGGTACTTTTAGTTTATTTTGATGCCAACTTTTACTTGTTAGAGAGTCTTTTTAAATGTAGTATTGCTAACTCCACGCTTTAATGTTCAAAATGGTCTTTATCTCTCTCATACTGCCTGTGCTGCAGCACCTCTTTTCACCCTCTGTCTGAAACCAGAGCCCAGTCTGCTCTGATTGGTTAGCTGGCCGGCTCTGTTGTGATCCGTCAACTGCTTAGACATGTTCAGCCCCTTACCCTATCATGTACTAGCAGTTGGAGAGCTAGCCAAGAAGGGTGAGTGCTACGTAGTGATGTCACTATGATACGGAACTAAACAAAGAAGTTATGAATGACATAATAATTGTGTCATTGTATAATTCTATTGTATTTTTATTTAACTCATTTAAAACCCCATAAAGCATAACAGGGCCCCTTTAAATAAGCATATAGCCTGATTTCTCAGGGTAAGATCACAGTGTTGTTACTATTTTAACGTATTGCGATAAGGCCAGAGTGCAGACTTCTTGGTTTTAAATTGTAAACGAGCTGTGGGACACATTACAGCGTACAAGACGAAAAACCTTGGCTCTCGAGGAGTCTCCAGCTCGCGTCAGTTTATGAACTCTGTCGGAAAATTACACTGAAGAATAACTGTAGGAAGGAAATGTATTTTGGCAAGTGTCCGGCTCAGGGCTCCAGCTTCAACGTGCACTCCAGTGAGTTATTATTGGGAGGCCTCCATAAAACAGCTGAAATACTGTAAAGAATACTGCTGCAGGACACTGAGGCTGACGTGACGCCAGCAGTGCATAAATCTCATGCCATGCGTTTAGTCTGAGACATTTAACTCTGGGTTCAGGTTTACTGAGATCATCTGGATTATGACTATTTTTCCGTACATATTTAACCTTTTCAAGCTACGCAGCTTTCAGCTCTCTACTTCTTTTGACCCTTGAGTCGGAAGTTCCTCCACAGAGCGATCATTGTCTGTCTAACTGGAGGAAAATAAAAGCTGACTAACGATTTTGGCCTTCTCTCTCCTTAGAGTTTGTTGATGGATCAGGGAACAAGAGAGATGTAGCACATGTGTAGCTCGCTTGGACCGGATTTAGAGGGGTTGAGGCTCTGTCAGAATATGCTGTTCTACCATTATGTACATATTGAAACATACTCACTTTGAAATGCTCACAAGCTTTGTATGCTCTAAGAGTCCCAATAACACACATAGGTTGGATGAATACCCCAAAATATTTCAGCATGGTTTGAAAAATGTATATAGATGTCTTTTGGAGCCACCGCTTACCATGTGGTGCAACCTATTATGACATTTCAAAATATATCAAGTTTTCTGGATTAAATAAAGAAGTGTTTAAGTAATTGTATCTTTAAACAGTATCTGTTTTATGAGATTCACAGGAAAAATACACCCATTAATTTCATTTATGAAGGCACCAACTACATTACTTTACAAAAAACCATGATAACTTTTGCCCAAATCTCTTAATAAGTTCCCAAAAAAAAATCTAAACACTTAATCAATGATAACTTGTAGAAAATGTTAGGTTTTAAGGATATACCACATGACATGTTTTAAGGATACATGCAATTCATCTAGGTGAAAAAGCACTAAATGTTCTTAAATAAAAACATAGGAATTTGTGCGTAAACCTTTTTATATTTGATACAACAAATGTAATAAATGTGTTTTTGGGGATTTAAAAATTGTGTTAAGAGAAACTCTTGATAAGTTGTTAGGGACTGGTCCCCAATAGCATTTTACATGAAACAGGAATGGTTGTTGATAGTGTTATAACTATAATAAAAAGCCCTCACATTTGGTTACAAGTTACAACACAATGCTGCTGCGTCTGTGGTTTTTGCTATGCAATGTTCTGAAGTGAATGTCTTGACTGTAAAGAACAACACCTTTTGTGTGTTTTAGAGCCAGCCATCTGCTGTCAGTGACTTCAGCTCAAAAGAAAAAGGATTCACTTGTATCACTTTAATACTAGGTAACACTTGAGCACACTATCTGACTAAATATGCAAAACAGGTAAGTGTCAACAGTCCGTAAAATACTCAACCATGCAAATCTCGTCTTGGTGTGAAACCCAAAGACTGAACATACTGTACAAATGTGTGTTTGTAACGTGTCACTCTTTATGTTGTTGTACACCCTCAGAGGGAGGGGTCCTGACATTTGATTTCTCACAGTTATCTGATAACAGAATGTTAGGAAATCTTCTTACAATGCACATCTATTCTATGCAGTGTGAGTGTGTGAGAAAGAGGAAAACTCATTTGCATTTGTTTTTCAGTGAACCACATCAGATTATGGTTATTGCATTGGCATAGCAATCTACAACAAACATTACGTTGAGTTCAACTGACGTTCAGTTTATGGTTAGACAAGGTGACAGAGCTTTCCCAACCATTAAACAAGGCGCTATTATTCTAATTTTCCGGTTCATTTTTGTATGTTGTGCCTCTTCTGGGACATGTCTCCATGCTTTAATGTTCAAAAAGCTCTTTATGTTTCTCATACTGCCTGTGCTGCAGCACCTCTTTTCACCCTCTGTCTGAAACCAGAGCCCAGTCAGCTCTGATTGGTTAGTTTGCCAGCTCTATCAACGTCCCGTCTCTTAGTCTATCACTCATGTGTTGGAGAGCTAAGCAATGGAAGTTTGAGTGTTACATAGTGATGTCAGTATGATACGGAACTGAAAAAACAAGTCCAATCTTTATAAATGACATGATAATTGTTTCGTTGTATATCCTAGTGTATTGTTATTTCATTAATGTAGTTTGTATCTGTTTTAGTAATGTTACTCATCATTTTTAAATCTATCTTTTACATTTGTATTGTCTTGCGTGTAGGGCTGCACAAATAATCAGAAACTCGATATGGACTAGTGAAAACTGTATCCCAGAAGGACAATATTTATTAAAGCTGAATATTTTTAAAACACCATTTTAAATGAAGAGTTCGGGAGCTGCAGGGATATTCCGGCCTACACATTTTTTTTTTAACCACAGCAAAATAATTTGAATACAATTTAAGAAATATATTAGGATGCAAAAATGAGAAATCCACAATTTTCGTGAATCCTATCGCAGTGGTAAAATATTAAAAGTAATCGCAGATAGTTATTTTTTCCAAATTGTGCAGCCCTACTTGCACGCATTGTTTTTTCATGGCCTACACTAGCTCTGCACTTTGAACTGTAATAACCTGTGTGAAAGGTGCTAAACAAATAAAGTTTGATTGATTTATTCATTTAATTGATAAAAGAGGAAATAAACTGATGCAAGATATGTACTTGTTACTTCCAGTTACTTTCCTGTTTTTTTCTACCTCCCTTGTAATACCATGGTTAAACCAGGATTGCACCAATCTGACCTGGATATGCTGCCTCTTACTATAATCTCTGCACAGCATCGAGACTGACTTCCCAGAACACTCTGCACCTCAAAAGACAAATACCTATTCTGCAAAAGCACAACACAATGAATAAAGTACAGGCCAGTCACGTGTTTATGCTGCAAGATAAAGGGCTAGGCCTACTTGCAAAAGTGAAAGCACACGATGTATACATGTAGCACAGACACACAATGAAATGTTCACCCGGGACCACACACAGTTACAACCTTCTCCCCACATGATTATTAGTCATTAGGGTCACAATCAAAACGATAGAGCTCCTGCGGTCACGTGACTTTTGGTTGGGAGCCACCATTTTGGCAGTCAACATGACCACCGGTGCCAGTGTTTTCTTACCGAGCGAGTATACTTCTCATTTTAATTCAAGTGAAATTCGGCTTTATAGTACAAAATTAGAGAGATTAAATATAAGCGACCCATATAATTCACCCGGTGTGCTTTTCAAGAGCATAACCTCCTGCTCTGAAGACGATGTACCCGACTTGCGCTACGCAGACATCCACAGCTATCTTGTAAGCTTTCCATCAGTGTACTCAGGAGACTCCCTCAGAGCGTACAAAAGCTTGGAGGCTTACAAATGGTGTCAGTCCGGCTTCGTAAACAACATTCAACTGTGGAGTCTTACATCCAAAAACTTCGGCATCATCACTGCAAGGGTAAGTATTAAATTATTCCAGTTTGATAGGCAGTGTCACGTTAGCATTGTTTGTTTATTAGCTTGGCTAGCTACGGAAGTGTCACGTTAGCATGTTTTTTAGCTTGGATAGCTACTGCAGTGCATCTGTAACTTGCTAGTTTGTATTTTTGATCGTACTCAACCAAAGTGGCTGGCGTTTTTTACCTTTATTTATCTGTTTTGGAATTTCATATAGGTTAATCACTCCCAAAGGCTTAATGAAAGTCAACTAAACCTCCAGTCTCGTTTTATGTCTCCTCTTCTCTGGAGATGGAAGGTAATCGAAAATTGAGGGGATAAAATCCGGACTCAACGGATTATCACTCTTTCTCCCTACAAAATAAGAAGGAATATTTCAACACGGGTTTGTTTACCACTAGCTTGCTACAAGCTAACTTGCTAACTGGCTAGGCTGCGCCAGAGCCACACTTGTTGAGTTAAAAAGGGACATCACAGTGTCCGTTAGCTATAATAACTGGGTGCTACTTCTTAAATTAAACTAATTAAATTTAATTAAACTGACCAGAAACTTTTTGTAGCATTGTACTGTATTCCTTCACCCACCTGATATGAAGTGATCACTGCATAAGCGAAAGCCAACGGCCGGGGGGTCCCATCTTTCAGTCTTTTTCTGAAGGCTCCTGGCTCTTTTAATCGCTCCAATCCACTTCTCCCTCCTCTCCGCGTCTTTAGGAATGCGATAATACGATACACCTTTCTTTTTCCCACGCCTATTTGTGCAACCTGGTGCACAGCAGTTATCCACCATCCTTGACAGTCTGCCAGTGCCTGTCAATTTACTGCCGCGATGACTGCCAAAATGGCTGCCCCTGTCGTATCTCGTCACGTGACCAGCATATATGACATCATCTGCAGGAGCTCTATACCGTGGATCTGGAGATGTTGTAACCTCAACACAAGTTAAAGCTGAATGACCCTCTATGCTGCTTCCACATGTAATGAGTCTCTCTGCTGTAGACTTGCAAATGTAATAGACATACACAACTTTGCATGACAAATATTCCAATTTTGTTTGAGGTTAGGATTCGGTCTGATAGCTGACATGAAAGCAACATGCGCCTGCTTTACAAAAGCGGCACCAAACTGCTTGGAATTTTTTATTCCCACATCCCAATAGTCAACGTTTTCCAAGTTCCACTACTGAAGAACTCAATTTAGAGGCCTGAAAATGAACCAATGTGATCATAAGTTTTTAAATGCATAACTTACCAATGATGCAATGCAACACATGTTGCAACCCTAACTGTTTTAAATACTGTATGCATCAGAGCTGTGGAATACTTTATGTTTTTCTTTTAGGCCTTCATGATATGAGGGAAATATGCAACCACGTTGAATATCGATGATTAACAATTAATAAAGTGTTCAGTTATTGAAACGTCTGAATACAATCAATTGCTTGTTGAAATGATAAAATAAATACAATTCTTTCCAATATTCCATCACGGAAAAAAATATTGAACTGAAAACAAAACACGTTCTGAAAATTTTTTAAAAGTTAGGAAAAAGTGCCGTTTTCTAATCTCTTTCTTACTACTAACTTTTCAATACATTTGAATTAAATCCCTGATTACATTACACATTCTTTTTCAGAAAACATGTGTAAATGTGACATAGAGAAAACATGTCTGTTCTGATAATTGGGCAGATTTATCTAAATGTTAAGATTTCCCAAAATAAAGACCATCAAGTAATATTTGCAGCCCACACTCACATTCAGAGAGTTGTGGCACAGTGAGACTGCATGAGTCAGAAAAAAACTGCTTTTGTGCGTACATGCAAAGACAGACAAAGAGTTGTGTGTTTGTGTGTCAAGAACAGTTGAATGAAATCCTTGTCAGTTCCTTGCATCGCTGAGCAGCTTGCTAAGCTGGATCAATGGCAATGTGACAGCGTACACACACTGCCCAGTTCACACACATCAGCTTTGCACTGTCCTTCCACACTGACATGGCCCCTGTCTCACTCCAGTCCCCCCCTCATGAAAAACACACAACGCAGGGTCAGACACATGGCTGCTTCTCCTTCTCTCACACTCCAGTGGATCTTGCTTATAGTGTAGTAGTAGTCTTGGCTAGTGGGTTAGGTAGTGTAACAGGGCCTTGGAGACCGTTAGCCTCTTTTAAAGTATACTGGCATGGTCATTCACCTCTCAATTATCCAGTTAGCAGACTTAAAACTCGAGCATTATCTGAGTAGCTTGTAGGGCATTGACAGTTTGTGTATTCGTGTTGAACTGTCACAATACGCTGCACGCAGAACACACGATATGAAGACCGATGCACATAATGCAGAACCACATTTTAGAACTCTGGGTTCCACCAGGAAACTTTTACTCATACGCTATTAGCAACATTTACTGAGGTTAGCAAGCGGATTGGCAGGCTAGTAGATTCCAACATGGCAAACACAAGTGTAAGAGCTACAAGACGGGTTCCTGCTAGGACTGGGCCAATCCTCGAAATATTATGGATATATAACCCTAACCCTAAGAAACACAGAAAAAATACTCTAGTTGTAATACACTGGAAGGACCCTTTAAACTCCATTGATTTGAAGTTGACTTGCTCCATTATATTGGTATGCAGTGGTCAAGGACCAAAAAAAGGCCCTTACTAATATTATGTTTTCAGGTTCTCATATTTTGAAACATTGTTCTCTCAGTATCAGGTTTAATAAATCTTATTCGACATGCTATTAGTACTTCAAACTCACATTCCCCATCACACTTTCAGCAGAACGAAGCTCGTCACTGAACAGAGCAGCAAACACAAACAGTAGACCACGGGGATGGCACACTTTCCCCCGTATCCTCAGCCAGGCCTTTGAATGGGCGCACTTTGGCACAAAATGGCTGCCACGAGACAATATAGTTGGTTGACACACAATATTGTTGTGGATGGAGCAAGCTAGTGACCCATGCAGGATACAATTCACTCCTTTGCTCACCAAAAAGAGGCATTATGCAAACTGAGCGGGCCGTAACAATTGCGGAGCACTTCTGGAAAATTGAAGTGGAAAGATGTTGGGACAATTATAGTCCAATAAAAGGGTTTTTACTGAAATATATACTTTTTTTACAGTTCTAAATAAGATGAACCCTTAGATGAAGAACCTAGATTAGTTTAAAAGTCATGCATGTCAGACTTTTAACCGATAATCCTCACAAAAACAATTCTCCGAAACTAGTGACTTTCGTGATTTATTCTTTCAAACAGCCCAAACTAACAGTTTATGAGTCGATGAGTCAATGATCTGTGAGTAGGACGTGTGGGAGAGTTTGTTGACATGCCACATGTTTGCTGATGTGTATGTAGAGCAGTGTGGATCTTCGATTTCTCCTTGTAAACATCTGCCTTGGACTTGGAAGCTATGAAGAGTAAATTCCTTCTAGCATGGTAATGAATGGGTTGAGGTGCTTGGAGGCAGATAATACCTCCAAACAAGACATGCTTGAATATGAGAACACACAGGCCGGCGATTGCCACAGACAGTGTGTTGTCTTTCTCATGCTGTGTGTGAGTGTGACTATGTGAAAGACAAAGTTAGGTAGTGTTAATGAACTCTTTATAACCCCTCAAGCAAGGTTACAATCTGTGAGCACATTATGTTAAGCTGTGTAGTCACTGGCCTACAAATGAACAGGTCACAAGACTTCTTCAGAAACAAGCACACATTTACTCAAGCACTGTACTGGATTACAATTTTGAGATACTAGTTATTTACTTTAGTATCTCAATGGTTTGCTTCTTTGTACTTCTACCCCACTTCAATTCCGATGTATAGTGTACTTTTATTTCACAAAATTTAATTTCTACCTTTAGATACTTTACAGATGTGGATTAATTATGTGAAATATAACCAACTCTTGAATGAGACTTTGGTTACACCAGGAGTAAATTGAAGCTACTCTGCAGTAGGTATACAAAGTCAATCAAACTACCTGGACCTTTACCAGCTTTGATAACACTTTCATGCATCAATAATTATAATCAAATATTATATACATTATTCGAAAATGGACCAAGCATAATGAGTACTTTTACTTTTGGTACATTTTGATGCTCATTCTTTCCTACTTTTACTTGAGTTACATTTTGAATGCAGGATTTGTACTTGTAACACAGTAATACACTCTGGTAGTTGTACTTATTCCACCTTTGACTACAATGTGTATTTGAGTGCAGTACGTAGGCCTACTGACAACTACAGCCATTTAAAGTATGTTACTATAGCGGTAGTATACTAATTGTCAAACTCACCTTCAGCTGGAATGGATGTATCTCGTTGAGGGAATGTCTTCGTAGCTTCTTCGTCAGCGTCTTTAGCATTTTTTACAGAGTAGCGTATGGCTTATCCCCTACTATAACGTTAATAACGACGGTTACTACAACTTCATTAGCTAAAATGAGCGACTTTACACATTTAAAAGAAGGCACGCGAGATTATCACTTGACTGCCAAGCACAAAAAAACAGCAGCGCGAGGAGCTGCACTCTGTAGCCTCAAGTTAGCTCGTGTCGAGAAAAATGATACACCGAAATTCGATAAACTGCGTAGATGTGGCTTGTTTTCAGACGCTGTACGTAGTGTTATTTTCGAGTTCATTGGAGTCTCCGTTGTTGTGGAAAGTACTTTTCTTTTCCTCTGAAAGATGCCCTACTCGCCGTAGCCCTGGCTAACTTCCGGAGCTTAATTCAAAAAATGTTTGGGAAATTAAAAATAAAATATCAACTTGTTGGCATTCAGACACGCACACACGCACACTCTCACACACATACACACAGCCAAATGCACACCAGCTGCACCAACACACGAGTACTCCTCCAGCTTGAGCGTACTGCCCTCTTATTGGCTGTAGTGCTGCGATACGTCATGTTCGCCTCTTGAGGAGGAGGGCTGAGAGTTAAAGCCACATTATCTTATCAGTTTACTTCCTCTTTTCAAACCGGGTTATTCATTTAAATCCAATAAAAGCATGCCTCTCTTCGGCAAACAAATATGTCCAATTTGATAAACCAGCCACTGCTTCTGATAAAGATGTACCAGCAGCCATTATAACCTTACCTACAGTTCATCTTCTTGTAAGGTGTTAGAAGTTGCTGGGAGGTGTTTGTAATACCCCTGCTTGTAGTGAAGTCATCTTAAACCATATAGATACTGACTTTTTCAACAGCAATTTTAAAGACTTGTAATAGAATCACAAACACAGGTCTCGTGGATGAATAGATTGAATGTATTATTATTATTATTATTATTATTATTATTATTATTATTATTATTATTATTATTGTTGTTGTTGTTGTTGTTATTATTATTATTATTATTATTATTATTATTATTATTATTATTATTATTATTATTATATTGTTTGTATAGGTTATAACAAGATTATGGCTTTGTTTCATTTCAGTGGAATTGTAGTCCAAAGCAGGATTCCTAACTGGGACATTAAAATAGCATGGAAACATTGCTAATTAGTAAAACAGTTACACGTGTACTTTGTGCTATGGCAAGTCAAAATATGGGCCAAAAAGAAAAAGTAGGCCTAGTGTCTGTCTTTCGAAGAAAATACATATCACACCACACTTTTAACAGATCTAGATTAAATCCTTTCACTTTCTTGTCATGACAATTACATACCATTAATGGAAAGTGTAAAAGCAAGTGTTAATGAATGTTTCAAAAGTAAACGTACTCAATGCCTTGAAAAGCTCCACGCACATATACTAAGTAGCATTATACTTTAGAAATGGTTAAGGTGTAGCAAATGTTTTCTTGTATAAAGAAAATAATTGTTATACTGATGATATGTTTATCATGCAACGTGTATAAAAGAAATCTTATTTGTAACATTAGCTGTTTGATAAACTGTGGATTTAAAAGTAGAATAGTTCCTACTACATTAGAGAATCAATTAAATAAGAAAAGGAAATACTCATTTAGTAAAAGTATCTTTGCATTGCAACTTGGTTACTTAACAACACTAAACTTCAACAGCATGATGATATGTTGTGAACCAAATTGAGTGTCATGGCATTATTTATTTTTAAAAACAAATTGTGTTAATTTGCCACTTTTGCCTTCCATTAATAGTTTTAGCCACTATGGGCCTCTTAATCAAATAGAAAGGCAAAATACAGCGTTATGTTGCATACATTGTTGATGTTGGATTTTTTCATTTTAGCCAAATTTGTAGAGGTCAATCTGCTCCAAAGCAAACACAGCCAATGAATTAAACCAATACAAATTAAAATTGAAGCAGGGCTTTTCTGACTCTGTTTGGCTGTTGCTAACGTTACCTTAGCTTGGTTCTCTGATAACTAAAACACAATGACTTGTATAATTCATCAGGATAAAATATTAAAGTTAAAAACAACCCAGATTTTAAGAAAATACTGTAAAATTGTGTGTAAAACTCGATGAAACTGAAGTTGATGATAGCCTAAATGAAACATACTAATCCCTCAATTAAAATTAGGGAAAAAAATGTTGGAAATATTTGGTATAATGTACATAAATCTCATAGGCCTAGTTATTATACATTTAATTCTTTGAATTGTGTTATTATTATCATCAATTTGTAATCCAATTCAGTTATCGCGACGTATAGAAAATACAGTATATGAGGATGAGTGTCATAACCCAGGATTCTTTTGTTTTTAACTTTAAAAAAGACTCTGTGGGGGTCATTAGGGCAAAGTGCTGTCATGACATGACATCATGTGGGGTCCAGGTCATTCCAGTGGTCAACAACAAGCAGACCCTGTCATGAAACCAGAGAGAAACAGAGAGAGGCAGAGGGAGATGTGAAGAAGGAAAGCATGTCAGGTATAATTGGTGTAAGTGGGGCATCCAGTTTCAATGATGTCATACTCTACTTTGCAACCACTATCTACTCTAAGATGTTAAAGCATGTCCTGCACTGTAGCTGCACTATTGTCTATGTGTTTTATATATGCTTTTGGAAAAAAACTAAATTATGCATGCCATAACATTCAAATAATGCAACCAATATAAGACACTATGCTACTATTTTCTCTAATGCTTTCACTCTACCTTGGATTTCATTCTTTCTGCAGGTGTCTCTTTTTCTTGGATCTGATAGCTAATACTACAGTAGCCAGCAATCATTTTGTCTATTCCAAAAGCTGCTGATATAAATGGGAAATTAATGTATTTGTGCCATCATAGTAACTTCAGTTTGCTCATCACAAACAGAATGCTGTTCCTTTAAAAGTTCATGGCTTACTTGTTTGTGTGTGAAGCTTTCTCATTTAAATCTGTTGGTCAATGACTTGTTTAACTTTGCAAGGAACCTGTGACTCGGATCCAGATCAAGCTCAATGCAAATCCAATTAGCTGCTGAATATAGCAGCAATAGCCATGGCATGTGTAACCTGTAAAGGTGTTTCTAAATATAAAATCACGACAAAGCAATAAATACATCATGGTTATGATCATGTGTTATTATGGTCAAATTATTTAAGAGACTAGAACGCTGCCGGACTGATTTTTACAAGTTCTTGTCTTGACGTCTTTGGCCAAATGAGGGCAGCATTGTTACTCTTTTAGGAGCAAAACGTGTATTGCCTGAAAAAAAAGATCCTAGATTGAGTCACAAATCATTTGCACAGCATTTCATCATGAAGGTGGGTGAGTTACTGTTGCCAATTTGACCTCTGAACTTTTGATTAAGGTCACTCTGAAGTAAGCACTGTTAATCTGTATGTTATCTTGAAATACTCCATTGTTGCATTTACTTCTTCCAGAAAAGAAAGAAATACACTGATCTGGCTATGATGGTGGCTTTTATGACTTTTTGGCGAGTATGTGAGTTTCTGAATGATACTGTCCCATATATAGCATTGGTGAGTTAATGAGTTGGTGAAAGGACAGGGAACTAAAGATAATTTGCAGGGATTAGACATTTTGGATTTTGCTCAGTAAAACTAAAAAGGAAGAATGTTGTAATAACTAGACCATGTGATTTTTTTTACAAGTAAACATATGGACTGCATGATTTAAAGGGGTCCTATTGTGCTTTTTGGGGGGTTCCCCTTTCCTGTAGTGTCTTGTATAGGTTTCTGTGCATGCAAATGGTGTGCAAGGCCCAAATCCAAAAGTTCACCTTGAAACGCCCCAATTGACTCCTTTCGATTATTCTAAAACAAGGTGACATCACTATGTAACACTCGCACTTCTATTGGCTAGCGGTTCGACACATTGTGTGTTATGGGCTAATAGGCGGGACATCTCTAAGTGGTTGACCAATCACAACAGAACTGGCAAGCCAACCAATCAGAGCAGACTGGGCTCTGGTTTCAGACAGAGGGTGAAAAGAGGTGCTGCAGCACAGGCAGTATGAGGAAAATAAAGAGCTTTTTAACATTAAATCATGGAAAGTGTCACAATAGAGGATAATGAGCATAGTAGGACCCCTTAAAAAATCATAAGTATAACCCACATGAATGGCAGAATATGTATTTTTTTTATATCCACTCGTCTTGATCCTTTGGTGTTCTCATGAACTTCAAGAAACAGAAGTGACATAAATGAAAAATGACAAGCCTTCCTGATGTATTTATATCTTTTGCGTTATTAAACCATATCTAAAAAACGTCCAGTTAGGGGCATAGGGAAAAAGTTAACTCTATTAGGAGGCTTAGGACCTACATTGGTTCTCCTTGTTGATAAGCAGATTTCTGTTTTGCTTTCATTCATTTTTTAATTGTATGATTACAGGGCTAAATACACATTTGATTGAAATATTATATCACCTGAGATATTTAAAGTATAACCTCAAGGGCCATTTATCTTTGTATTGTGGGAGTTGGAATTTGCGGAACTGACAGATTGCTCGTAAATGTAACGACTCTGTCTGTATTGACTGATTATTGTGTGTATTTTTCACTGGAAATTGCATCATGTGTGCGGTGCCCAAAGCAAACACAGCTTTAGTCCTGTTTGCTCTCTGCTGGCGGCCCACTGATACTGCACTGATCATGTGGAGTGTAGGTTGAGCAGGTTCTACATGTTTCTGTGAAAGTGTTGGTAGAGAGTAGGGGTGAGAGAGGTGTTTGTTCATTCTTCTGTTAAAGACATATGTACTATTTTTGTTAAGAGGCCTTGTTATGCCCTATCAGTCCATATTTGTACTTTGTTTCTCTACTGGGACATGTTTCCATGCTTTAATGTTCAAAAAGGTATTTATTTTTCTCATACTGCTTGTGCTGCAGGACCTCTTTTCACCCTCTGTGTGAAACCAGAGCCCAGTCTGCTCTGATTGGTTAGCTGGCTGGCTCTGTTCTGATTGATTCACTGAGAGATACCCTGCCCCTGAGCCTACAGTATAATGTAAAATGTGTTGGAGCGCTAGCTAATAGAAGCGTGAGTGTTAAGTAGTGATGTCACAACATTACAGAGTTAAACAAAGGACTCCAATGGAGGCGTTTTGGGCAGGGGGGGGGGGCGGTGTGGGATAGAAACTGCTATGGGGATTTTAGCCTTTGCAGATCATCTGCATGCACAAAAACCTATACAAAACACTACACGACAAGGAACCCCCAAAAACATAATAGGGCCTCTTTAAATCCTAATTTTGCGTTACAGGGTGAAACTTTAATTTCCTGTCAAAGGTCAAAAGTCCGGAATGTTTCCCTCATTTACCGCACATTTGCTTCTAAGTAATTCACCGTGTGATGACATGTTACAGTATGAGTTCAACAGAAAGTTGATCATTGACTCATCAGAGTTATTCATCATTTAATTAACAGCCTTGAATGGACACTGAACTGTAAATGACTCAGAGGAGAATTGACACCCTTTGAAAGCAGAACCAAAAACCACCTTAAGGTGATGCTGTGACAGAAATAGTTAGCCACCTTGACCCAGTATTTTCCTGGTTACCAAATATGGCACCGTCTCAAATCCAGTAATCTGATTTCATGATTGCACAATCGGAAGAATGCGGGGGCAAGAAGTGATGTGAGTATGCAGTGATGTCAACATTGTTCCCTTTCTCTCTCTCGTCAGTTTTTTAAACAGTTCTGAAATAGCTGATGACAAATCAGCCGGCTGACCTCTGAACGTCATCACTTCTGTTTTTAGCAGTGTGTGTGTTTAGCAAACCTCGGCCCACTTGGCCTTGGAAGTCCTTGTCTTTCTCTTTCCTGCTGCCCGTGTCGCCCACACTCTCCCCTGGATAGCGGCGTACGGCCATAGCTTCTCCTCTCGCCTCCACTCCCCTCCACTATTCCCTCACCCACTGACCCACTGGCGGAAAGCGTGGGGGCCATCTGTGGTGGAGATGTTACTTTTAGTCTCCCAGTGCTGCTATTTTTCTTCACTGGCTTTTGTAGTGACACAATGCTCGTCTCACTCTCTGGTTTATCTATTCAATTGCTTCACAGATCTTGTTTACACAACAGGGCTTCTGGCCCTTGGCAACACAACCTTACAGGAAGAATGAAATCAAATTTAGACATGAGATGATTTTTTTCCATAGCTGAGTGAAGGAAAAATGTATTTAAAGGAGCAATCTTTCTATTGCAGGCATATTTATATTCACATTTAGCTTGTAGCTGCTTATTTGTAGAAGGGAAATCAATCAAATGACCAGATACATTCCATATGTAAATGTATCCCAATTGAAGTGCCTACATTTCTTATAGCGTGAGTATAAATATTAAATATATATAATATCTATAACTGTATGACATAGAATGTATTGCATATTTCATGCATTTTGTTTGCGCTGTTTTTCAAATTATTTCAACATATTCATTGTGGCGTACAAACCCTATTATTTTAATATAATGCATGTTTGAAGTATATAGGATTTCATGTTGAGCATGTCCCCCATTCTATTTT
The DNA here is from genome assembly GCF_036324505.1 of Eleginops maclovinus. Taxonomy (NCBI): domain Eukaryota; kingdom Metazoa; phylum Chordata; class Actinopteri; order Perciformes; family Eleginopidae; genus Eleginops; species Eleginops maclovinus. The sequence continues at coordinate 7,593,587 of NC_086367.1, forward strand.
AACAGATTAGCACTATCAGGTTCAGGTTCGGGTATTTATTTGAACCCGTTTGCAAAACCCACAGATTTGGTTTGCAGATAAAAGACAAGGGATGGCTGCTGTAACAAAGCAGTTTTTTAAATGCTTTGTTGATCAATTTTGGACTCATTTAGCCTCAGGCCTGAAGGAAGAAACATAAACTCTGGGTCCAGAGGGTCATCATTAAATAGAGTTAACTGCTGTAACTGTCTGAGGTTCAGGGTCTCCAGGTATAGCTGTGGCTCACCAATCAATCTGCTAGACACTTTATAATCTGACTGAGAGTGCTCTTTGAGGACAGTTTACCAACCATTACTTTGAAAAAAAGACAGAATCAACTCAAAAAAGACTGATAAAACATGATCATCATGGCTTCAAAACTTGCTTCAATGTTCAAATTTGAGTCATTTGAGTTTTGTACACAACTGAGCATGTTGGGAATGTCTTACCAACTTTCAATAACTGTAAAGACATTTCACAACAACACAAAAAGGTAAACTTTTTGTGGCTAAAATAAGATAACCTAAATGTTTGAAACCATAAATGTCTGTTCCAAATTGTAAAAGTAACCTTTTTCATAGATGCTGAGATATCTCAATCTAGATTATGGATTATACCCTTTGGTAGAGCAGCTTGCATGGCCTCAAATAATTACAGGTTTTTTAAATCAAATATAGATCGAGAATAGATAGATAGAGAATCCAATGGGAAACACACAATATGATGCAACATGCTGTATGATCTGCATGAGGGAATGTATGTAAATGCCCTGAAGATATTTGAAATAGACACTATGACATTTAATCCAACAAATGCAGAGTGTACTGTTAAAAGGTTAATATATGGACTTAGCTACTCTTGCTGTATTTGTTTGTAAAATAATGTACTGTGAAAAGAAACTGTTAAAGGGTTGTTTTTAAGTCGTTTAATTTTAAAGGAATAATCCTGATTTGAGGACAATACTTTTTCCGGTTTTGCGGAAAAATCATTGTGGTTGATTATAATTTCCCATAAAACCGCACATTTTAGAATTCAATACGTTAATTCATTGTTATGGATCTTGTCATCTAACTCTAACAAGAAATGGAATTGTTATATTTTTGATTTTGCAAAACTACTACATCACATGTTCCTTTCTTATTAAAGATCCATTCATCCAGTATTTGATGGACCAAATACTGATATTTTAGATTAAAAAAATATGATATTGATTCAGTTATAAAACATAAAAACACAGCATATGTCAGATAAAGAATCAACACCCTGTGTATGTTGACCCGAAGCAGACTCACAGATTATAAGGAAGAAAGCAACATGTGCTTTTTCAGTGACATCCATAATGGTCTCACATGACAATATGAAGTCATGCTTCTTGACACTGAAGCATCTGAGATTTTTGATGACTGTAGAGGAAAAAAAGATAAATAATGTAGGTGGCAGGTTAAACAGCTGATACACAGTCAAAGATAGCTTTGTGACCACAAGCTGGTCATGTCCCCATGTTGCCCTTTATGACATCACTGAGGAAGAAACGTGTTTATTTTTGCGTACCTATCTGAATACAATTTGAATTCACAATCCTTTTATGGAAGTTAATTTGACTTTTTTAACCCCAGAAGTGATTGTTCACCTGCAGGGATGTATAACTTACAATTGCAACCCTGGCCAAAAGATGTTAGCCACACTATGATGGCCTTTAAAAAGCATATTTTCCTCTGCAGCTTGTTTCTATTTAGGTGTTATCCCGGTCAGGCTCATTCTTGTTGAACAAAGTGTGTTGAAACGCTGAATGGAAAGTACCGCATGAGAACACAACCTTGATTTATGTACTTCCGTTGTGTGTGCGTGTGTGTGTACGGGTCTCTAATACCAGGTCATAATGACCTAAAAGAGTGACCTAAATAGATTTTTGATTCCTGGTAAGGCCTTTTTTGTCAAAAAAGGAACCACTGGTTATTCATTTGTACAATATCGTTATACATATATACAGTATTATGCAAAAGGAAAACATCATAACAAATAAACATTTTGCATCATCTTACATAATTGAAATGAGTCTGACATTTGAATGAATTATTAAAAATATTAAAATAATATGATAAATAACACAGTCCGGAGCCATTCTTTGTTAAACGGCTTATTCTACTTCTTATAGTTACTTCGAAGGTACATTTTGATGTTTATTTTGATACTGAGAGAACTTTTTCCCCCGTTCAAGTTTAAGGTTATTTTAGTGCTAATAGTTATTTACTATTACTTTTATTGATTTTTATAAAGCTTTTTGTAATATAGGTTACACATAGGAAAATAAATGCTATAATTATTACTGTAAAACACATATTTTTTTTAATATATCACAACTGTTTCATTATTACACTAAACAGTGAGAACAACAGAGGGCAGCAGAGTGTTTCAGCTCAGTCACTGAGTTCCTCACACACTTCCTTAACCAGCCAGAAGCATCTCTGTAACACAGGAAATAGAGCTGATTTAATGACAGCAGTAGGAAACACAGCATGCTGCAGTGGCACTCGTCACTGGCCTGGTATGGAGGCACTACACTTAGATGGAGGATGAAGCCTGACCGGCCAAGATTAACGGAGGCAGGGGCCCTCGGGGTGCTACTTCCTCCCTTTTCCTCTCTTGGCAGTGGCATAATTGCTGAGGTTGCCTAGCGACCGGAAGCATGGAAACAGAAGGTGTCACTTGTTACCTCAGAGCTGGATTTAGCCAAATTGTAAAATAGCCACCGAAGGACCATGAGGGGGATGGAGTTAGGCTACTAAAGATAAACAGCAGAAGGCAGGAGGTGAGGGGGCGGGATTAAAAATAGACAGAGGTCATTATGAGGGCCATTGATTCACGACTATATAGTGTTTTACTGGACACCTAAATTAGCATAAAGCAGAACATAATAGCACCTCTTTGTGAATATTTTTTAGAAATGCTTAACATAATGTGATTCTAAGGGATATTTTAACTGTATCTCGGCACAAAATGACAAAACATGTTTAAATTAAACATGTTTTTTGTTCCATTCCATTGTATAGAAGTCTATGAAAAACTCATTTTCAAATGCGTTAATCGTCACAATCACGAGTTTCTGAGGTGATATTATTGGTGTAAATTGGCACAAAATGTTTTGTAAGTTAAACATGGTTTTTGGTCAATTCCAATGGATAGATATCAATGAAAAAATACTTGTACTTAACAACACTAAATGGTAAGCGGCTCTGGCCAAAATGCCAAACTAGTAACTTTGATAACCATAGTCCACCGGTCAATAAGGTGACATCACAATGACTTCATCCACTTCTTATACAGTCTACGCTTGCCCTGTGATCACCCTTACAAGGTGAAGACAATACCAGCCAGGCAGGTTATTACATTCAGTCATAAAGTCATGCTGTAGACACATATACATACCTGAATAAAGCAACGTTACTGAGTCACTTCAGGAAAATAATATTGCCAATACCCACAGGTCATATGTGAAATAATAGTACATTTTATTTTAATGGCCAATCAAACCCAGTTAATAGAGCCAACCATTTACTATAACATAACATTGTGTGTAATAACTTATATAGAAAACAATGTAAATGTATGATTGGATGAAAGAAAATGTGTTTTTTTAACCAATAATGTAATATGAATTAGCCACTACTCGCAACTTTCGCATTATGATATGATGTGCATGTTAATGATACGATCAACTGGACACCCCAGGATTGGCACCAGTTTTGTTTTTGATCCGTTGAATTGTTCTGAAAACCTTTCCTGGCAAGATGTGACTCAAGACCTATCATCAAATTCCTGATATTTTTCTTTACGACCAGTCATTTCCTCATTTCTCTATATCCCTCCTGCCTCCACTCTTCTATCCTTATCCCCCATTATTAGCCTCTCTTCCCCTCATCTCCTCGTCCCCACCCCTTCTTTTTCTCTCTGCATAAACCCATTTTAAAACCATTACCATCCTCCCTGCTCCCCATTCATCCCCAATGTTTTACTTCTCTGCATCAGTCCTTCTCTCAAGCTTCCACTGACTGTCGTTTAAATGTCTCCCCTCCCTAAACATATACAGCACCTCCATCTCTGCCTCCATCTCTGGTGCGCACAGAGCGGATGGCAGCAGCCCACTCAGTCCTCTCAGGGAGCAGAAGGTTTGTCCACTCCCACTCAGGCTTTGCGTCATGGAACACAGAGAAATAGAGAAAGAGCAGGGAGAACAGATGGGAGGAGGACACACTGGCTGCCTGTTTTATAACATTACTCCTAACAACGTTGTGGTCATCAGTATGACTATGTAAAGAGGCATGCTTTTGTAGACTCATCAAGCGGGGCTATATTTAGGACATGGCTGAAAATAGACGAGTAGGAAGTTACAGCGTTGGTGTGAAAAGATAAATGTGTTGGGTTTTTGGAAAAAGGTTCGTACAATATTCTGTAAATAAAGATTCCAATGTGGTAGTTGCTTTATTAGAACCGTATTATAGAAAAACGTGACTTATTTCATGCATGCAATGATTATTTTTTCCTTATTGACTGGATCCTTTTCAGCCCATTAGCTCACAGACCTGTTGCCTATCCGGAAATCCAATCTAAGGGCTTCAACCATCACAAGATTGGTGTAACCATAGCAACCCTGATGCACATTGGTGCGTGACATCACAACTGACACAATCATTCCCATTTACGCAAGTGGAAAGACAATTAAAATTCAGGCCATTCTGCTATTTTTATTTATCTTCTTATGACTTTAAACACGCATTGCATAAGTTTCTGCTTGCACATGATGGTGACAAAACAACCGTATAAATGAAACAGAGAATACTGGTATCACAGCATGCTTGAATTAAAATACTGTTTACTGGATTTACACAAGAACAAAACAAAAATTAGATTTCTGTTGGAATGTAAACAAGAGATTAGATCGCCTCATTTCAAGCCGATCAGAAACTGGGTCACACTGAAAGCAGAAATCCACCCTGGAAGAGAATTCCCAACGATCTTGGACAGCAGGATTTAGACGTTCAGACAAGTTGCTTCAAAAGAAAGCAGAGACCAGAGTGTGATGTGATCAAGCAGCATTTTCTGGAACAGCCTCACTGATAATGAATTAGATACAGTATGTGAGGAGACACTGACTGTACCCAGTGTTTTGTGGGTAAGTGAGAATGTCTTTGGTTCAGAGCTGCAATGCAAGTAAAGATGTGGGTGTCAAAATGTAATCAAATATCCTTAAAGTCCACAAAATCTACCACCTACAACTGCTGCAGATGCACAGCTTTGTTTCAGCATCATAAGAGCTGCTGAATTTATTGTATGACAACCTGAACAATAGTAATGTAGATACACAAACAATCAATTAAGACATATAATTGCAAACACCAGTGTGTACAGTACATTTGAAATAAACATTTTTAAGCTCTGAAATATCTTTCCCAGAGCTTTGTGTTTGGGAATATATCTTTGGCTGGACTTTGTTTAAAAACTGTGTAAAAATACATCAGGGAAATACACAAAATTACTTTCGTGCAAAGAGTTTGATAAGAAGGTTGATACCATTGTCCGGCATGTAACTGATTGATCAGCAAACACTGCCTCAATATTTAATGTTTTGCTCCCATTTTTTTCCCAAACATCAATGAATTAAGGTGCTTAGAGCATGTTGCTAATAAAGCCAATAGCCAGTGATTTCAAGTTATTTAATCAATTTATCTGTTGGTGCAGTTTTCAATTGGTCAGCTAACTATCTCTGCTCTAACCAAGTCTAAGCTAGGATTTGGTCACACCTTATCAACCATCCAAAACTGGTTAACTTTTGTACATCATGTTCCATTAATTTAGCTAATTACTTGCTTAAAAACATCAACAAAAGATGGCCAGTTAGTATAGATGCTAGTGAGAATGAGGTGCTAATGACGCAAAGTTTAAGGGCCTTATTCTGTTAACATCTGAATGTGAATTCAGCATTCAACCTAAAAAAAAAAGCATTTCGCTCCACATTTTTTGGTAGCAAGTGGACATTCATTCTACTAATATACAGTTATAAGGTCTCCAATTTACCCTTCAAGCTATTTTTCCTCCAACAACTCCACTTTCGAAACGTCATATCCCAGTTTTCTTCCAGTCTATTTTACCTCGATTTACAAAGCAGTTCACATGTGAACAACAATGTGGTGGTCAACATCCAAAAGTGGTACAATCTTTCCTCTTTTGCAGTCTGATTATGGATTTATTTAAAATATAATTTAGCAGCTTAACAATTGCATGTCAGAATAAGGAAAGAAATTATATTGTGATCACGTGGCCCTAATGGACAAGGCATCTGAATCAGAAGATTGGGGATTAGAGTTACTTTGTGGTTGAAAGATGTAGTGTCTTTGGAGACAAGCTGGAACACTGTCTGCAGCCACCTTGGCTACCCTGGTTAGATTCTAGGCTCAATATAGCTTAGTGTTTATATCATGAGACTTATTGTTTGCAGTAGGCAGGGTATTCTTGCCTTGCTTTAAAGGTCAAACCAGATACGATGGCAAAGATACGAACATAGTCAAGTGGACAAAAGGGTTCAAAAGAGACCAAAACAGTATCGCTTGTTTTTATTTGTTCCTTTATTTTGTATAATAGATGATTAGGCATAGTGCTGACGCAAGCTGGGGAGTTGTGAAGCACTGTGTGATTTTGACTCTGACTCTGTCTCTGACTCATCATGTCACCTACAGCGATTGGGTTGTCAGGTCAAAAGGTTGTTGTGACAGCTAATAATATGCGAGTTAGGTTAATTTGGAAGAAGTAGTTTTTTGTGTGTGTACTTGCAGTGACGTGAAGCTGTGCCCCAGACGCTTTAACATTTTAATAATCAACCAGTTGAAATCAATATGAGGAAACATTGCAAAGTGAACAGTATTTAGATTTCATAATAAACCCTCTAACATCTAACATAACCAGAGCGCTTGTTGACGTTAGGGATTATAAAGTTGGCTAACTGTCACTATCACCTATCAAACATTCCTAAAATGTAAGTTTATTGGCTTATTTTAACAAAGTTATTGCTTGACTCTTTCCAATATTATTGCAGATCTGCTGTAAACTAGCAAGCTAACGTAGCTAACCTGGTATTACCAGTAATATACAGTTGTATATACTGATAAAACACTTACAATTAAACAGACTAACTCTGTGACAAAGCTCTCTGGTACCAGCTGTGCATCACTTTTATTGTCTTTAAAATATGATCAACCGGGGTACTTGGCAAAATATTGATGTATGGACAAGTGACATGTTCAGTTACACTTTTGTGAGGATTTTTTTGAAGGTGTATTTTTACGGAACAACACTTTAAATAGCTATTAGGCTTACTTCCTTGCTTCATCTAAAAACACGTTCCTCCTTAATCTTCATTATGATATCATTATTAGTGCTCTTTCAATTGCTTCCTTGATGATAAAATGCACCCACTGAATCATCCCTGTTCAGCCATTGGATCATTTTGCATTACAACCTGAGCTCAAGTGTCAAAAATAGAATTGAGCACATCAGTGACAAAGAAGCTGGGGAATAATAGATTGTAAATGAAAAGAAAGAGCATGTAGTATGAGCATAAGTGTGATAAAGTAGGAAAATAAAAGAGTAGCTAACGTCCGGAGTGGCTGAGGAGAGTGCTGAGTGGGTGGGGTGGTGCTGGTGGAGGAGGAAAAGAGCTGAAGCTAGTGGTCTCAGCCTCCTTCTCAGAATTATCCCTTAGTGACGCAAGCTCCTCCACTCACATCCTGACAGCTGCTCCCTGCCTGGTTACAGCGCTCCTCGGGCCCGTCCAATAACATTCATGCTCATTTCCGCTTTAGTGCATGGCTTTCCCCCACTGGGTTTACCAATAAGGCTCAATTTAGACTCATTAGTACATGTTCACTTACCTTTTTTGTATCCAGCTAATCTGTGCTCTAGTGGGACCCTGATGCCACGCACTCACTGGGTCTCCTTTCTATTTTTGATGACATATTTTCTGAACATACCCTTTTATGATATGATTAGAGGGTCATACCAACTGCAATACATTTAGATAGAAGTACTTTATTGATCCCCATTTGGGAATTTTTGCTTTACAGCAACATAAGACAAGGCATTGTACATTACAATACATACATACATACATACATACATACATACATACATACATACATACATACATACATACATACATACATACATACATACATACATACATACATACATACATACATACATACATACATACATACATACATACATACATGGATCGATGTATCTATTTGTTGTAGGTTTTTTTTAACTCTTGTTTGATATGTGATATTGCAGGAATGCTTTTTTGTTAATTCAGTACCTGGTGCAGTGACAATAAATGATTTATACTCTATTATGGAAACATCGGTCCACGACCCAAAAGGCTATTATGTTACAACTTTCTAAGGAGTTAAGGGGACTTCCAATGTACCATTATTGGTATCTGTCTCATTCTTCAGCTTGAGTTCTAGGATGGGAGATTAAAAGGATTTCCCTAGGTTTTGGGACATTCCAAAGTCTACCTATCTTTTCTCTTTGAACCAATCCATGGAATCTGAGTTGCTTCCCTGAGGCCATGAGACACGGTGTCCAAGTAACATTTTTAGCTTTTTCCATGACAGCTTTGATAAAGTTGTTTTTCACATTACTTAATCTCAATTAGTAAGTGTTATTAAATTAGATGAAGCATCAAGTCATCTGAAAAACTAAAGGAATATATATATATATATATTTTTGCTTGGAACTAACAAAGTGGGCAAAAAAAAAGGAAGATTATTACATGACCACATCTGTATTGTCCAATCCTATCTCGGTCATACATTCTTAACAGATGCCCATTTGCTCTCATGGCAACCACCGATGTCTGCAACATAACATTGTTTAGGCCATTGGTAGGGGAAAAATGGAGACACTCCGACTCTTTGTATGTGACAAAAAAAAAACCTCCTCCTCCACTCTCAATTATTATAGTAGTCTTCTTTATGCTCTCTGCTCAGACCTTAAGTAGCTGTAATATTAAATCAAACACAGCCAATGACAAGGGAAATGGACAAGCAAACAATATGTGCTGGTCTTGTTCTTGAGATAATCAGATAAAATAGACCTGTTGCATTTCCTTTCAAATGCAAAAATGTATTCAATTAGAAAAAGATAACTACTTAATTTCCAAGTTTAAAAAAAATATATACAGTATATGTGACATTTGTAGAAGAATTCATAGAAGTAGTAAAAGTACAACAATTTGAGGGAAGTGATAAAAATAATAGCCAAAGGGTCTCATTCAATGATTCTCAGGCATCAACAATGTCCAGTAGTTTTTCTCATTTTTTCTTATATTCTATACAATGGCATCCTAATTTGATTTGTTGGGGGGTTTTCAATTCGTAAAATACAAAAGGTGTGTAAGGTTTTACCCATATCAATATTGCTTGAGAAAAGAAATTACTAATATAAATATAAAATCATACGTTAACATCCAAAGGGTATGCTGTTCCCAATCCCAGATTCACATCATAAATACTTTAGCTCCATATGTCAGTGCCATAGACTGTTAATACACACAAAGGTCAGTGCTTGAGATCCTGAAAACTGTACTTCTCCTTTAAGGGGACCCGGAAGTGATTGTTAAACCGGAAGTACGGACTTCCCAATGTGACTTACCTTGACAATCCTGTGATGTTTTAATGCTGTCAGTGTAGTAGTTTAAAGCCGACAAAATGTTTCTTACAACAGCAAATTGTGAGTATTTAAATGAAAGACGTTGCGTGCATGCATATGCAAAGCTGCCTCAAACGTAGCTAAATTAACCAGTCAGTTTGTTGACATTAATGCTAGCTAACGTTAGCTGTTAGCTAGCATTAATGTTAGTCAACACCAGTTAACATGACATGTTTCTTTAACTGTACTTCTACTAACTTTGATTTAACTGTTGTTTTGGCGCTTTTAACCTTTTTATGAATTTTAAATGTTGCTTTTATTCTTGTAGAACGCTTGTGTTAGCTATGTAGCTAACTATCTGTAAGCTAGTGTACTTTTCCACGAAACGCTAGTTAAATATATGATATTGTTCTTGTTTACTTAATGGAATCAATAAATGGTATTACCCTGCTTGATTTAATAAATATCCTTTGTTCGTTTTCATTTCCCAGTGGCCAAGGCAAAATCAAAGTAAGTGTGAGCCATTTGAATGATCAGTTATATCATTAGATTAAGCACGAGAATGCCCTGTGCTTGTACTGCCCTCTACACTGTAGAAATACGTTTACAAATATTGTTTCCCATTAGGACCATCTTGGTGCAGATGATGAGCGCTGCAGGGACAGGCTACTTCTTCAACACAAAGAGGAGCCGTATCAAAGACAAAATGGTGATTCGCAAACATGATCCCTTAGGTAAGATATGAATAACCAGCTTTACATGCACAATACATTTAAATTAAATGTATAATGCATTTGTCACATGCAATTTAAAAACAGCTGCTTTTAGCATGGCAACACAAGTTCCTGTTGCAGGAGGCAGATTATTTCCAGCTCATATGAAATAAATCAAATATTGGGACACAAACCTCTATGACTTCTTTAAGTCACACTTTAAATTTGTCAGACAGGGTAACATCTTTTTGTGTAAGTAAATTGTAACTAATGCTAAATGAAGTTGACATTGGAACTGTCTGCATTCAGGCTGCGGGATTGTTTATAAAGCATTATGTCAAACGTTTGTATTTTTATTAATTTGCATATTGCATTAAAGGTTTAAAGACAGAAACAATTAAAGTTGAATAGAAGATGTGAGGATTTTCAAAACTGTCATAAGTCACAACCATAGACCGTAAATCTATTGAGGTTATAACGGTATTTATCCATCACAAAGGTGTCTGTAAAAGAACCGAAATGCATTGTAAAAAATAACAATGTCTCCTCAGAAATGACAATTGTTTTATTATTCCAGTGGTAAATATATAAACTGCTACCTGATATATAAGGGAGTTCATTGTTAGAATTCATTATTTGTAGATTACAATTGCAGGATATTGCTGATTTATAAAAAGGGACAAGCGCAGTTTGCTTTCTAAATAATACCAGCACGGAAACAAACCCATCCACATCCATTCTCTGTATTATTATGTCCTCTTTGCATTGTTTTATCTCATCTTATTGTGTAACTTATAATTCCCACCTTGTAAGTCATGAAAGTTTGTAGATTTAAGATTCAAGGTTTGGGGATTTTTTTAATAGACATGGGTCATTAAAAGTGCTAGAATGAATTGAGGCATGTTTTGACAGGAATACAAATGGAGGTATTTGAAAATGTTCTTACGAAGTTTTCCACATATTGAAGCTTCTCTCTTTTTAATTGTTTTAAGCTTCTGTAAATCCTGGTAGTTCTGATTATATAAAATACTGCTGTGTTAGGAGGGGAACTTGGCCTGGAAAGTCCTTGAAAGTTCTTGCATTTTATTTTCAAAATGGTGTTAGAGCTCCAACCTTCTTTTTTCTCCTCTGTCTTTGCAGTGAACAAGCACGTCCTATTCTTCGAGAAGAGGAAGATAAAATCGATTTAATGAGGGGTCAAATAAACGGACACGATTTAACCTGACTTTTTTATTGTCATGGATTATACAACGTTACGCCAGTCCACATTTCTGTTCTGCTGGATCTCGTGTAAACACAGGATTTGTTATGGGATCTGTCATAAGGCCTCCACCCCCCTACTGCACTGGTGACGCGGCCCGGCTGAAAATCTTCAAGTACGAACTACAACTTGTGTGTAAAAGTGATGTCATTAATCTGGGCTACACAGTATCATTGAAAACAGTATAACATATTTAGCAATTTTACGTGCAATCCAAGTACCTGAATCAAACCGTTCGTTAAATATGATCTATTTGGACAAATTGATTACATTATGTCAACTATGTGTAGAAGAAGCTATGTGTTAAGATGTTTATCAATTATTAAACTGTTTAAAACTACTGAGATTGTGTTTTGTTAGCAGGCTTACCACCATCACACAGGCACTTTTGAAAGTAAAATGAATCAGCGTATATAAATATATAAATATATATATATATATTTATATATTTATATATAAATATAAAAATTTTTAAAAAGTGTTCCATCAGTAGTTTTATTTTGTTTGTTCCTTGGTGAATCAGAAGTAGCTCATTTCATTTGACAGTTCTGTTAAACAGGTCAATATTCAGTCTTGATACATTATCACTGGTGTTTACCGGCTGCTCTCAGAACAGTTCAGCTGGCAGGTCCTTTTTGAAGGGGTAAGATGTCTGCGTGCCAACAGTCTGCACGCTCAATCCTGCCACCTGATTGGCTCTGCGCGCCATCTCCTCCAGAGGCATTGAGGGATAATGGGCCATGTAAAATGCCAGCGCTCCAATAAAGCTGTCTCCAGCACCCTGTGAAGAGACAATATTACGAGTTTGCTTTATTAAATTCCACCTGTGGTTCAAACCGTCCCACTGTGTAATTCTGCAGCTGCGCTCCACTCAGAATCATAAAATCTTGAGTAGACTGCAATGAGTGTGTGTGAGGAACAATAACAAACAGTGGATCTGTGTAATAGAATGATCCATCTTTACTGTCGTACCACCCCAAACAGTATTGGAATAATATTTAAATCAGAAAAATGGAAAGTTAAACATCAATTCCAAACACATTCAACAGTAGGGGGTGCTGTAGCATTTGTTAGCAGATATTCACAGACTTGTGATGCTTCCTGAAGGCTTTTAAATTAGTTATTTAACTGCTATGTTGTGTGAGAGTGTGTCTGTCAGCTCTTCAGAAAAACATCTCTATTACGTCCGTTACTCTTTCTCAATCCTTCTTGTAATGCTAGCAGAATGATACATTAGTGGTAAAAAAAAAAGCTCTTGAAAAAGCAAGACAATTGATATATGGCATACCAAAAATTGTCAAGTTCATTATGTGTTCAAATATTTAGAAAAAAAGGACTTCTACTAAAAATTGCCCAAACTGTCAAATAAAAAATAAATAAAATCTGAAATGTTTTTTAAATCAAAAACTTCACAAAGCTATCAAAACAAAAATCCCCGCTGTGTTTTTCAGTCAGCTTATTATAACATGGCTGATATAATCACTAAATGCTAACAGCTAACTGGTTTTGGCTTCCCGTTTAAACCGTTTAAACCTATAATCCATCCATTTCCATCTTCTAAACGAGTTAATCAACTTTAAAATTGTGTGAAAGTGTGTCTCGGTCAGCTCTTCATAGAAACATCTGTATTACATCTATTACTCATTCTCAAACCTTCTTGTAATGCCAGCAGAATGATAAATAAGTGCTAAAAACCTAATAAAAAAGCAAGACATTTGTTATATGACATACTTTAAAATGAAAAAAGCAGAGTATTTTTAGCTGAATTAAAAAGACAGACCAGAAGTTTCAAGTGCCTTATGCGCTGAAAATATTGATAAAAAATGCCCTTAATTGTTGCAAACAATTACTTTTTAAATCAATTAATTATATATGTAATTAAATAAATACATTCTGAAATACATTTTTATAAATCAGCTGAATAGCAGCACGTGGCTGATTCAATCACTAAATGCTAACACCTAACTAGTTTTGTCTGTCTGTTTAAAAGCATAAACCATCCAATTTCACTCATCTATTGATAGAGATGGAATGTGTCGTCTACGCCCAGCGGGGGGAGGGGAGGGGGCGGTGTACTGATGGGAAAAGGCATGATGGTATGTGGCGACACGCTCATGTTTAACCACAAAGTCCCCCCCCAACGCTGGTTCTCACAAGCCCGCTCCATTACTCATCATCGCGGCTCTCAAAGAGTACATTGCACTATCTCTTCTTTGATTACCTCCGTTACCCCCCACCCTCCAACCTCAAAGTATCCATTATGATGATTCACTGACATGGGGCAAAAAACCCTAACACTGACCCCAACCGGGTCAGAAAAAAATGCCCTCTCTGAGAAAGACAGAGGGGATCAAATAGGGTTCACAGTAGCCGGGGCACAACCCAGACAATATGGGCTTTTCCCCCAGCACCTAAACTGGTATTGGTACTGGTATGAATGTGTTCAACAAAATAGATATAAGCCATGTGGGGAAAAAAAAAAAGAGTTCCGATTTGACATTTCAAAGGTCAATATTGCACCCCTCCCCCGCTAAACAACCCTGGTGCGACTCCTGGGGAGATGCTGGAAAGAGTGAGATCAGACCTGAAACATTTCACAGGCCTGATGGATTTCCATTTCTAAAGCCATGGTGTGTTTATGTCTCCTGTCTGGTAGCTGGGCTGGCCCACACTACAGGCCAGCGTTTGGAAACAAGGCTTTGGTGGAGCGGTTCCACTGGTTGGGCACTTGGAACGTCTCCCAGTCCCCCTGTGTGGTTGAAACGATAATACCACTCTTGATGCTTGGGAACCAATGACCAATGTACAGCACAGTGAAAGGATACTTTACTTCCTTAGATTAGATCAAAGAAAGATATTTTGGTCTTTGTAGTCACTGATCATTGTTTTTGCACATGCCTCGTCCCAATTTCTTTTACATTTTTAACCAACTGTAGATCTACCACCAAATCCCAGCCACTACAGTACACCTTTGTCCAGTCACACTACAAAAGGGTGGGGTCCAAACTGGTTTCTGAAAGCTAAAACTAGTAATTGTCTCGCTAGTAGTCAATATTTCTATGCTAATAGTTAAGATTTAACACATCTTAAAAATAAAATAAAAATATTAAACATAACAGTTTGGGTCAGAATTGGATTTCAAAGTTTGAAAAAAAAGATATGTAGACAATTTATGATTAAGTCATTTCTTCTGGAGATTACTAATACCAGTGCCTGTATTAGGCCACCATATATACCTACGGTTAAACTGTTATTGAAAACTTAATTTAGAAATTCAAATACCACTCAGTTTGGCAATTAACAGTTGTGACATTTCAAAACTTTAAGTCTGTTTTTGTATTGTTCATAAAATCAGATTTTTCAGGAAATGAAGTGTCCAAAGTTAACTAAAAAACATTAAAACAAATGTTACATGCAAGTTAAAATTGGATTTGATCAATGTTTTGTCTTACTACTTTCAGTGAAATGTTGACCAATATTTAAAGGCATTGAGCAATTTAATTAAACAAACAAAAAAAAAAGGATATGAAAGTGTGCAAAAGCGAAATTACCTAATAGACATTTTAAGGAAAGTATTTGAATAACATATATTCAGTTTCACAACATGTTTAAATCATCCTATTTAACCATAACAAGGTATTCATTATACTTAGTAATATGAATTTACAAAAAAATCACATGATTATGGCCCATTTTTGCTACAATTGGGATTTCTGTCCAGCTAAATACTACTTATTTTCAAGTATGGACATTTGCGAATTAATGTAGCATAAATGAGGTCATTATTATTTCCTCCATTTCCTTCTCAAAATAATTGGAAGTGGAATATTAAAAAGTTGTAACATGAAACAAATGTTTGTGGCTGCTGAGTTATTTCGGTTGCCAGGTTTATATTCAAATACAATGCAGCTACTTACTTCTTTTGGAGTGAGCAGTGAGTGACTAACATGACCTGCTTGAGGGCCATCGCAAAACTGACATGTTGATGTGTCGAACTTGTGGGCAAAGTTTCCCATCTAGACATCTTGATTTTGCTAGAAAAAAACACTTTCCTGTCTTTCAATGTCATTTCTTAGTGAGCCAATCCTGATCTGAATAAGTAGTGACGAAACAAGACATTGACTGTTCCAATTTACACTTTAGGTCACTTTACTGTACGGTCCACCCTCCAACCTTACTGTCTTACTAACGTCTCCTTCCCAGAGACTGGCATGTGACGCTACAGGATCTACTGCATGAAGCTCAACAGGGCTGACAAGCGCTACCCCCTTCAGCCCTGCCACCGCTGCCCTCGACACAGTTTGGTGAAGGTTAGATCTGGAGGCCTGTCAATCAAGTGACACAAGCGCTTGCCGCGGATGAGCTGTGATGCTCTTTCTGGTCAACGACGCAGTCCGCCGCGTCTTGACCTCCGTGCCGTTCCTCTGCCTGTCGTCCTCTGGTACTCAGATGGAAGTTAAAAATTAGGATGGCAGATGTGTCCGCGAGAAGCTTATCAAATGACCAAAGTTTGATTGAGGAACTTCTCTAAAGTGTTAAACTGCAATAAAAAGATGTCAACAGAGACCCAGGAGCCTGTGGAATTCAACTGATCAGAGTCTTCTTTGACTGATTTAACATGGTGTCAAACTGTAACCATTGACCCTGGAAGTATTTCACTGACATACAAAAGGTAAGTGTCCTTTTAAAATGCTTCTGACAGCACCTTTCAATGTGAGTTTAGACATTTGTTTAAGAATAACGGGACAAAACGAAAAGGCATGCAAACAGAAACTCAAAAGTCCGTCAACACAAAATCCAAGGACAAAGAAAACCAGAGCGCACACACGCTCTGATTGACAAGTGATCTTTGTAAAGTATAGTGCAGAAACACCACGGCTGAGCGTCAAAGACAGACAAAAACAAATAAACGGAACTCATACAAAATCACAGAAAGGACTGGGCACTGCTTGTCTTTCATGATATGAGTCAGATGTGAGTATTGAACCTTTGGAATCCTCCAGAACCTGTGACTGTTTCTCACCCAGAGGCCTCCTGCGATCTTGACTCCCATATGCCATTAACTCCCGAAGCCTGCAGCCATTGTCAATGAAAGGCACCCAGGGGAGAGCAAAGACCAACTGAGGGGCAGCGATGACTCACATCGGCTTCCACGTCCGGAAGCAAGTGAACAGCCAGGGACGAGGAAGAAGATTCAGAGATCAAAAACACGTTTAATTGGGCAAATTAAGGCTCTCTTATCTTAATCCATCAGCAGTGCTTTGTCTTAGCCCTCTTTCACCCTGATGACATGACTGCACCCCAACCCTAATCTGGGTTGCTGGACAGCAGCTGCTTTAGCATATGCTTACTATTTGAAAATTGTGATGAGGCACTATTTCTAATGGTTTCAGCTGTCCTACAGCTTGCAGGGTTGAGGAATCTCAGAAGGTATGCCATTACCTTTAGCTTCCAGGAAAAAAATCCCACAATTATTGCTTGCACGTCTCTACTCATAGGAGAAAACTGGAATTAATTTTAGCCATCAGCAGTTCTTTGCCTTATCCCTCTTTCACCACAACCAACATGACTGCAGTAGCAGAGAACAGGCCCAACATCTGGATTACTTAACAGCAGCTGCTGTAGCATATGCAAACTATTTAAAATGGTGATGTGGCTCTTTTTCCAGTGGTGTCAAGCTGACCTACGACTTGCAGGGTTGGGGAATGGGATGCTCACGAGGTATTCTGTTACCTTTGGCTTACAGGAAGGAATTCATGCAATTATCCCAAGCACGTCTCCAGTCATAGGAGAAGACTGGGAATAATTTGAGTGTCCAGACCCACCGTGCAGCTGTAATGTCTGGTTTAGACGGCACTGTCTACCTTTCGCCCTACACAGTGGACCTCCCGGAGCAGTGGAAACCAAGGCCACCCAAGTCATGCTGGGGCTAAAGGCACTGTGTGTGTTTGTGTATGTGTGTGTGTTACAGTCTCTTCTTACTGTCCACACATGAAAAGCCAAGGCTCTGATCTCAGCGAGGGAAGCCTGTACTCAATTTAAGACAAAAGGGGGGCAAATGGATCAAAAGGGGGGAGACCTACAGTCGATGAGTCGATTCACTTTGTTATTCATCCAGATTCATGACCCTGACTCAGCACGTAATTGATCGTGCCGTGTAAAAATGTGTTATTCCGACAGCTGCATTTAGGAGCAGATGATGAAATCGTAACAGTCATTAACCAAGCTATATCAATCAAAGAGAAGTACTCCATCTGGGACGGAAACAAAGATAGATGGCAGCAAAAGGTACATTTATTTTTTAATCAGTAGTGGGTCTTGTTATCCGCTGCTGAACAGTAGCCTTGCTAAAACTGTGAGAAACCGCAAGTGACTCACTGTTGAAATTGAAGAATTTGCAACCTAAAATGTGGCCTAAATTCACAGTCTGATACTAGTTAACCCGGAGAGCAAGTTCAATCCTAGTGATGACAAGTCTGGAGCCGATCTCTCATAAACATTTCTGTCAACAACTACTGCCAAAGAAAACTCAAACGAAGCAGAAATAACAGAAGAGGCAAATCATAACTGAAGACGCCTGTGTTACCAGAAACAAGCTCAAAGAAGTGAATAATGATCTTGATAACAACCTGTTGTTTTTTTTCTCTCTCCGGTAGAAACAAAACAGCTTACTGGAAGAGAGATTATGATGTCCAAAAGAGTTAAACACTCCAGAATTTATGGGCCCATCAAAGAACGGAAGGGGTGGGGGGACTGTATGTGTGTTTTTGCGGGGGGACATGCAACAGGCCCCTACCACAGCTTTCTGCTGACTGATGCAAGCCCAAGAGGTGAGTCATGGGAGAGGAAGGGGAGAAGGATAGGGGTGGTGGGGAAGTTCTCCTGGGGGCTACTGGGAAGTGGGGGAGCATGGAGAGGGGGAATAAGGGCAGTTATGTGTGTCTACTTGAAAATGCGGGGGCATGTAGGCGGTCGCAGACCGTTCAAGAGAGCAAGTCCTTTGTTCTTCAAATGCCAACGTGACCTGGGATAACAAGGAGGTGCAGCTGCACTTCTTTTGGGTTATGTCTGAAAAATATCCAATATATTCAATGTGTCTGTCTTGCTGTGACACAAGTGTCAGAAATGGATGGTGGCAGACAGGAATAAATACCCAAAGAAATATTCAAATGCACCAAAAAATGCCATTAAGGATGATAACAATTATACATATCAATTTATGCCAATATGATAAGCTTCATCTTATGTAAACAATCTCAATGTGCTGCTAAAATTGAGAGAGGTAAAAAAAATTGCCATTAAAATGAAAGTAAATAATAATAACAACTCCAATTTAATCCAATATACTGAGCTTCATATATTTCTATACAATCTCAATATGCCGCTAAAATGAGACTGTGGTACAAAAACTGCCATTGAAAATAAAAAAGAAATGTATAACAGTTAAGGTAAAAATGCTAAGCTTCAAATAATAGTATATAATGTTACTAGGCCTCTAAAACAAGCCCAAAATATCAAGCCCAACATGCGTCTTAAAATAAAACCTTAAAAAAAAAGAAACAGTATATATACAAATTTAGGCAAAAATGCTATGGTTAATATAATTGTGTACACTTAATGTACTTATTCCTTTTTTTTATGCCTCCAATATTTTATAAATACCCTCTTCATTTAGACAGTGGGCAAATAAGTGTATCCCCTTCATAATTTAATTGTATTCATTACATTTCATTCAGATATTTTTAACTGCCTTCTTTCTTTTCTTTTTACTGACTTACGCGATAACCGATGTGGGTTTCTGGTAAAACTCAAACTGTGTGCTTGTTATTGTTATTTAACAATGATGCATAATGAGCATCATTTGGAAATTAAAGCACAATAAAAGTCCCTTGGGGAACTATTCACTAAAAGAATCCATTACAGCAACAATTAAAAGGCTGTAATCAAACAAAGAGGTGATTCAACACCTCTGAGCGATGACGTATTTAGTTGGTAGAACACAGGCCCCGCAAAACCCTCAGAGGCAGGAAGTGCAAACATCTAGCCGAGGCTGCTGTGACGAAAACAAGCCACAGAGGCCGTAGTGAAATGAGTCAAGCGACGCTGGCCTCTTTAAAGATTAGAATCCTGCTTTTAGGAGGGGAAACAGCCCGTGGTCACCACATCCCCAATGATCTTACACAGTTCCATATGAGCAGCACGCACATCAGTAGCTCCATTAGAGCTCAGAGTACCGGGAGTTCATTTGACTGTGATGACGGGACAGATTAAAGATCTGCGTGACAGTGTGTTGTTATGGAAGCAACGTTGAATTTTCTGTTTGATATAATATGTTCCCCTGTTAGTAGTAAAATACCAACTTTAAAGATTTTCCTTCCATTGTGAAGTGGGCTGGCTTACATCATTTTCCAATTAAAATAGGTTTCCTTTTTACTTATATCATAAGTGTTATCACAATCTTCTTACTCTTCCCAACCTTAGCCTTCTGTAATCAAATATACACACAGATCATTTTTAAACAGTTTTAACAATCATTATCACTTGAAGGATATTATTTTAAAATGCATAATTTATAGTCCTGATTATTTGTTTTTTATTATAAGGACCTGAGATCATTATGAGGCAATATCTTACGCCCATTTAACAATAAGAGTTACATTTATACTTTAAAAATAAAGTTATATAAATTGTCTTTTCCAGACATTTAAATAAAAACAATCTATTTGGGAGAACAACAATAGATTTCCTGCTGTTCGCATAAAATGACAAATCTCTCACGTTTAAGCATTATTTGAATATTAACTAACAAAGTGTGCTTGGTCAGAAAGGTGAGCCAATTGACCATAGGAATTTCAAAATAACTGCCGATCTTGAAGGTGATGATACGTATTGATGTTTTTACTTTGCTAGTTAAAACCGGACAGTTTATAGATCCAAGTTCAGAGATTGTTTAACCCCTAACACTAATGTGGCTAAAATGCAAACATGCTAACATGCTAACGTCCTCTGGTTTTAAAACGGAACAAGAAGAACAAACCATATCCGGTTTAACATTTTTGGGACTAAAATGATGAAGTTAATAATTGAAACAATTTTACCAAATGTAATAGCGTGTGTGTGTGTGTGTGTGTGTGTGTGTGTGTGTGTGTGTGTATAACTGGGGGTAATTTACTAAGAGAAAACAAAATACCAATATATAAAGCTAAAGCATTTGACTGTTTGCATTATTACTTGTAGTATTTCAATTCTCTAAAGTTATTGCTGTAATATTGTTTTGGTGAGTTTTTAAGGCTGTGATTATTGTTTAGTAAATAATGTATTTAATATACGAGTCATGCTTACCGTGGTGTCCACTGATTTAACTGCAGTAGTTTGAACATGTTTTGAAGGAGACCCCTGTGTCTCGACCACCACACAGCCTTGGGGTCCCAACGTGATGATGACTGAGCTACAGCCTCGCCTCAGCAGCTCCTGACCGGCCCGGTGGGCTTCCTCCAAGTTAGATACCGGGGATGCAGTCAGCAGCTCAGCCTGTAAGACAAGCAGAGTGGCAGATGTATGACTCTGCAAACATTCCGTTCACCAATGGAACACAATTTTTTAGTCATTTTATTCTAGACATTTTTCGTGGTCAGGGAGCTAAGTTAATCAGAGCTAAGGAATTAAAATTAAAGATAAGGTAAAACCAGCACTAGTGTGGGTCACTGGGAGGATGCATTATGGAAATTCCCCAAGGCAAACCACCCATACCATGGACTCTGTGGAACAAACAGGGAGTCAAAGCAATTCCTTTTTTTCCCTGTAAAAAAAAATGATAATGTTTTATTTGCCTCTTTAAAAAACCCAGTGAACTCGATCTCAACCAGGTCCAAGGCTTCCTAATTAGTAGTCTATAGGAAGTATTTAGTGTATTTGTTTTACTTTTTGTATTAACGTTTGTGTGATGACTCAGCTCTTAATCACACACTGTGGTGGTCATTAAACACATTCAGTCTGTTCTGGATTTGCCGGATCCGCCAGCAGTCTGCGGGCCAAACACATTTTCAAAGAGTAGATTCTCCGACTGCGCTGGCTCATCCGGCTCCAAAATGACTAAACAGTGACAGTGCAGGACTCCACAGCTGACGCTTGAGGAACTTCAAAGACACACTAAGAACCACGGCAGCAGCTCTCTATAGAGTAATCAGCCCCCTCCGTAAAGATGAGCCACATTATTATTTTATCTGTGATTAAAGGCAATTGCACGTCAGGTTTATTTGCAAGCATAACTGAAAGAGAGTGAGATACAATTACACCAATCATCGGAAAACTCAGAAAATCATAAAAGCTGGAATTGTCTTTCTTTCTTTTATATATTTGAACTGTTTATGCCCATTTTTCTATTTACCTGCAGGCTTAAAACGTATTTATTAATAAAGATTCTCTTAAAAATAACACAAAGCATGCTGTGCTTACATAATATAAACACCAGATCAGATTCTAATTCCTCACATAATGTTCGATGTTAGTTTCAGTGTTTATTAGAATAGTGCACATTCTGGTTAAATGTTTTATGCTTAGTTGAAATATTTATTCTTGAACAGAATTAAACTTAAATTGAAATATGAAAATAGAAATTAATGAAGTAAAACATTTTGACAATCATTATGTTGTATTTTTTGTGAACGCAGAATTTACTGTAGTGAAAAAACAGTCTCTAAGTTCCATCATTTATATTTATATTAACACTGTTTATTCAATTTAAATACTGATTTCAAATACAAATTGAAGGGAATGTCCAGTGTAGAAAAAGTTACTATTTAACATAAGTATTTTAATAATGCAAGTTTCATTATCAAATCAAACAATGATAAAAAAATTTTTTATAAACAATTAATGTTGTGAGACTCCGTGTTAGGTATTTCTGAAATTGAGGATTATTATTATTATTATAACTTTGTGCTATTAAATAACA
Organism: Eleginops maclovinus; assembly: GCF_036324505.1. Classification (NCBI taxonomy): domain Eukaryota; kingdom Metazoa; phylum Chordata; class Actinopteri; order Perciformes; family Eleginopidae; genus Eleginops; species Eleginops maclovinus. The sequence goes on from NC_086367.1 coordinate 7,616,238, forward strand.
GTGTTCAACTGAGGCCATGTAGTAACAATTTGTAATTTAACTTCTGGATTTCTTTGACCAATTGCTTTTTATTATTGCTAACTCTAAAAACGTACACACCTCTACATTGGACTGATGATTAGCCCTCGTACACAATCAATATATAGTAGAATATCAAGCCATGACTGCTTGTGCGTCTCCATTTTGTTGGACAGAAGTTTGTTACTACATTCACTTTTTCTTTGTGTCTCCAAAAATTTTTATTGCAAACCTGCAGTAATATTGTATTACACATTTTTTTCTTGTTACTCGCTCATCTGTTTGGTCTGTATTTTATCACTGTATTGCAATAATATGGAAGAAATTATACTTACACATGAAAAAAACAATGTATGCTATAAGTAACACACATGTATTTATATGACACACTTTGTTTTTTTGTTAAGCTTTTCTTCTTCTTAAACCAAAAGAAAGAACATGTGGATTAGAGTTTCTTGTGAACAAAAAGAAAATTAAACAAAATGTGGAATCCATTTAGACTTTCCCTCTAATTTTCTGGAGCAATTTCAGGTCTAGAATCATGCTGCTCTTAACAAAACCCAAAACACAACACATTTCTTCTTAATGCTGCTTTGTGTTCTCCATGAAAGTGTGTGTGTCCTTTTCAGATCTGTGGACCCAATTTGGCACGCAAGGTCCTCAGGTGGACATCAAAGATAACTTCTCTCACTATAAAGCACTTCAGCGCAGAATGTGGGCTCAGGATCAAAGAGTGCCTGCACTTTGTCATCCTTAAGCCCCCCAACCCCCCCTCCAACCCTTCAGCTTGGTACAGTGAGACCACACACACACACACACACACACACACACACACACACACACACACACACACACACACACACACACACACACACACACACACACACACACACACACACACACACACACACACACACACACACACCTGAACAGAATGTGTGCAAACTTGAACCCCACACAGGAGGGTCAATGTACGGTTCACGCACATGTTGAATGGGGGGGGGGTCTGAGGATCCGATCCCCCCCGTCACTGTCAAAGTGAACAATGACCTTGGACAGTTCAAAAATAAACCGCCGAGTGTATCGGTGCGTTTAGAGCCCCGCAGCCACCCCGGTGTTGTCGGATGCCAAGAGAGAAAAAAGAGCCGTTTTGTTAGTCATAGGCTTCACACCAGGGCAGGGAATCAATCTACCTCCCTCTGTGTGCAGCAACATGAGAAAGTTGAATTATGGCTCTCTCGCTGTCTGTGCGCTTATCTCACACACATACCGCACAAAGCATATGCAGTATAAAGCTGTTGACACTGTGGGTGTATTATATGTTTAAGCATAACACCAAAGGGTGGAAATACATATGCTGTCATTCGGTAATTTCCTATATTTATAGTTTTTTTCCTTTGCGTTATATTCTGTTATAATATGAAATTGAAGTTGTTTAAAGTACATTAACAGTTTGCCCCTACATCAGTATGTCTTGGCCAAAGCATTGCAGAATTTAGTTTAAATACATTTTCTGACCATAAATCATAGACTGTTTATTTAAAGCAAATGTCTGTTATTAGCATTATACCATAAACTTCATGTTTCTTATATTACATTAAAGGCAGTTCAAAACTGTAAGTCCCGGTCATCGTTATAGCTTATCTGTAGTATATGTATGTGTCTATATGTATATGTGAATGTTGCATGAATATATATGCATGTATAACATGCATATATATTCATGCAATAACATTTATGGAGAATATCCGTGTGAGTGACGCTCACTGGCAGTAAATGTAGGTGTGGGATCACTTTAGTCGTTTCATCAGTTGTGCAGCAACTCACTTATTTATACCTGTTAAAACCCATGTATGAACATTGTTTTAGATAGCATAAAAATAAAAACCTATATAGATATAATATTAATATACAGCCCAGAGGCCACTCCCAATTAAACAAAATCTTTATCTCTACATGTATGACCGCCATTCCAATGTCCCGTTGAATTCCAACACAGAGAAATGTTGTCAGTAGTTTATAAAATACAACGAAAAAAATAAAAACAAATAACTCAAAGACAAACATATAAATAGTAAAACCAGAGAAACTGATAATGCTGAAGTGGTCTCTTAATTTTTTTCCAGAGCTGTGGATTTGAAACAACTGAAAAAATCATAATCTTTTTGAAGTTTTTTTGAAATACTTTAACATAGCAGTGTCCCATACATTTTGGAAAGTATTGATTTTTGTGTGTATTTCTGTGCCTCCCTGTGCATCAGGAGCAGCTGCTTTTGGTGTTATTGCTGTCAGAGCTGAGTAGATTACATCTTTGATTTTTTATTGCACCTTTAAAAGTCTAATTAAATAAAGCTACTCGGGTACAGAAGCAACAATTGCAGTAGGTAATCATTTATTGATTCTTTAGAGTTTAAGCTGTTAAATAGAATGACAAATACTTTAAGGGGCTTTTCATCATTTCAAAAATGCATTTACAAATGATTAAAAAAAAGTGTTGTCCTCTCTCATTTTTGTATTTTTTCAAATGGAATGTTAAGCTTTATATAATCAAGATGTTTGAGTGCCCTTTTCACCAGGTTACTGTCTCATATATAACATGACTGTACCTTCATGACCTGACACTTTAAAAAAAACATGTTGTCCTTTCCCCAACTCTCCCTTTCATGTCCCCACACCTGGCTACAGCTTCTCTGTCCTGCACCACCACATCAAATAGAGACTCCCAGGTAAACGCACATCCACTTCATCCCTGAGGGTTCGGCTGACTCAGCCAAAGAGCACATCTGCCTTGTTGTTTTTACTACGATTCCCATCTAACCCTGCCCCCACGCCGTCGCTACTCTGTCATCACCCGACAATCAAGATACAAGGTGCCATGACACTTCGTGTTACCATAAAAGGGTGCAGAGATGCTCATTTCCCTCTTCATACCAGAGCGTTTACATGTGTGGCTAAAGGCTACAGTGGGGTTATTGATGTGCTGGTACGGGTCATGACCCGGGAGTCACAGTTGAATCATTGTGAAAAGGTGTGTGCATGTGTGGGCGCTAATAACATCTCAAACCTATGATCTTTTCTCCTTTCACAGAGAACCATTTTTTTCCTACCTACCTGACTGAGGGCTGCAAAACAAAGGCTTCCACTGTTAGTTTTCAACAAGTGTTGACACATTCAAACAGCAGCTTGTGTTTATTTTAACAATCCTGACCTAATTGACCATTCGCCAAGATGAAGGTTGTGTTGTTTTCCAGGCCTTTCCAAAAACAAAAACACAAGCAAAGAGTGTTCTAAACTGCAAGAGTTAGCACTCCCGGCTAACTAGCTTACTACCCAGATTAGTAACCATGTTTTACTTTCAATGCCAAGGAGCGCAACATTAAATAACTACCGTATCTTAGTTTGTTTGGTGCAGGCTACGTTAAAGCCACAATCATGACCAGCACATCTACCTCTCAGTATTATCTCACCGTGCAAGACGCTCCTGATTCTTATCAAAGTTTAAGTTAACACTAGCGGTTCTAGCTTTCTTTTTGGGAAAGATTTACGTTCCAGTAACTCCAGCAAACAGTACCCAAGACAGCGTTACATTTACCAACACATCAGAAAAAACACATCCTAAAAGAGTCTGCTGAAACATTTTCATGCAACTCATGGAGCTAACATTAGCTTTATAGCTTCGCTAGCTAACTATTGACTGGAGGAATTAGCTAGGGATTTCCAGAAAGCTTCAACGCTAGCTAAAAAACACAACGCTGTTGTTTACTGTTATGTGACGTTTCAATCTCTTTTTTCTCAAAAAGACAAATAATGATGATAAATATAACACTGATATCAAACAGAAAGCAGGTCAGTTTAGAAAACACAGTGTAGGACTGGCTTTACTTCTTCTGTTCTACTTGTAGTAGTGTGTGTGTGTGTGTGTGTGTGTGTGTGTGTGTGTGTGTGTGTGTGTGTGTGTGTGTGTGTGTGTGTGTGTGTGTGTGTGTGTGTGTGTGTGTGTGTGTGTGTGTGTGTGTGTGTGTGTGAATTATCACCTCAGACTCATTACAGCAAAACACATCAGAGGCTCTGTAGAAATCTGTATCCAAGTCAGGAATGGCCGGCGCAGGGTTGAATATAGTCTTTACTGTAACAAGAAACCAAGCATTTTAATTTCCACACAGTTAACCATTGTAATCTACAGGACACTTGGGATAACATGCAATCCGTAACAAAGGTTTTCAGTTACAGCTTTCAGCTTGCCTTTAAATAAGGGATACAATTGTATAAATGTCCGTCAGTGACACTATTTTACAATTGTATAATGTTTCTTTTTCATTTGCTAAGCTTCAGTGTCAAGGTCTGACATTACCTTAATTAAACTTTCAATGGGAACAAAGGCTAGTGGGCTACCACTGGGAATTGCTTTTGCAGGCATAGCTCAAGTGGATAAGCTTCTATAAAAAGACACCTTTTAAACGATTAAATTAGCATTCCTTGAAAAAAATAAAGAAAAGGAAATGCTGCTGAAACAACCTCACATCCACCAGCCTTTTTTGTGGTATGCAGTAACCCCTGCAGTTATAGGGTAGTGTGTGTCAATATGAGCATATAACCCCTATATATGTGTGTCAGTGTGTGGGTGAGATGAGTTGTGACCCTTTCTCTGTGTGTTGAGGAGCGCAAGGGAGGGTGAGAGCAAGAGAGAGCAAGAGTGTTTGTCAGAAGTAATCCTCTGTACGTGTTGCACATCACTGTCTTATGCATATTCATGCGCACAGAGCATTAATGCATCTAATACCATGATTTCTGTGTATGTGTGAGGATAAGCCCAGCTTGACGAAGCGATTAATTCTGATATCTCTGTGTACAAAATAAAGCCTCATGCAAGTGTGTGTGAGGGAAATGTATGTTCAGCGTTGGTGACATCAAAGTCTGTTGTGCTAAAGTGTGTGCCTAGTTGCTGTGTGTGTGTGTGTGTGTTTGCGTGGGCACATAAGAGAGCAGCTGCGTGGGTTTGTGCAGGGCTTTGGCCACCTGGCGCTTTGAGGTGGATGCCGGGCTGCTCGCTAAAAGTGGAAATAGCGTCTATCTGTTTCCTAACACATACGCACGCACGCACACACACAGACGCACACACACACACACACACACACACACACACACACACACACACACACACACACACACACACACACACACACACACACACACACACACACACACACACACACACACACACACACACACACACACTCACTCATATACTGTATGTGTACCCACATGTACTATGGCCAAGTCACAAGAAAAGGGACACCAGGTTGCTCTTCTTCCCTCTCTCTCTATGTGAACTGTATTCCCCCTCAGTTTCCATCACTTCGATTTCAAGTGCGAGATCTCTGAAATGCGATACCATTTTTGCATAAAAGAGGGATCTCTGTGTTCTCGCCTGTTTTCAGCTTTTTATATCAGTTCCCTATCTCCTCTTTCGCCACAAATGCTTTTCAGGGATATTTAAAGAATAAGTCTGACATTTTAAACTGTCAATAAAAGCAATGCAAAACAAAAACACATCAGTCTTATAATAGATCTATGAAGGAATGAGTCCTAAAACCCAGATATAAGTCAGCCTTTTTTGTCAATGAGTTTTATTTTTTATGGGTTTTTGGTGAACCAACCAAAAAAAGGTCTGTGGTTTACACAAGTTATATTCCATTTATAAATGAGATTAAAGATTTTGGTTGATGAGGGGAAAAAGCTAATGGCCATTGTATCAACTCCTTTTGGTTTTGGTCTTTTTATGGGATCGTTTAGTCTAAGAGATATGGATGATTTGCTTAGTTTCAGAATTTATGAAGTTGAGAAAAAGTTTCAATATCGTCAATTTAATTTAGATGCCTTCTAGGGTTCTTTCACAAGCCATTTTGCTAATCAAGATTACTGAAATTGATACATTTGGTTCTGTCAATTCAGTGTGGTTCCGCTTCACAGTAAAAAAATCGAAGTGGAACAATTGAAAAATGAAATGCTGAGGCGTGTGTATGAAGGAGCTCTCTTTCTTTTTTGTAAGAAATTTGGTTGTGGAAAGTTAACTAACCCTTATTCCCTTTTCTTCAAGTGTCTCAAATATCTTCATAAACGTTTTTTAGGACTTTATGTTGCATATTTTGTTTGTTCTCTTTGGTCCTGATATCAAGCAAACACTGGACCTCTGCAAAAGTCCTAGCCAGTCCAGTTCCACTTATGTTGTTTACCTGTGTCCATCCTCAAAAATATCCATGCAGAGTTTTGATTACCACAATTGCCCCAATTTGATTAAAACTCACATAAATCTTGGCTTTCGAAAGCGCTCTAAACCTGTTTTTTCTCCTTGGTCTGCCAAGGTTGCCTTTTATTCAGAACAAGTTGTTCTTCCTTGCACCACTGTGCTGCTGTAAAAAAGGAACATTCTTAAATATCAATGAATGTATCCATTTAAAAACCTGTTTATTTACAGTATAATAAAAACCCCTCTTCCTCTTCCACTCAATAGAGGAATCAGCAGTTTTTCCTCCTCCACATTTTTCCAATGTTCCTCAGAAGCTTACATGCATAACAAACATGTGAGACAAATTAAGCCCAACAATGGGAAGTGCTGAATATGTAAGCCTGATTGTGCTGTTAATTCTAATAAATTATGTGTTACATGAAGTTATTTGAAGCACTTATCACATACGGTGCTACGTAAGCAGGTTCAATATTGTTCAGTCACTGAATTAGTTACAAGGCTTACTCATGTCTCTGATGCCATGAGCTGCTGCTGTGAACGTCACTTTTACCCGTGTGTTGGGCTCAGGTTGCTTTGTTTTGCTTTCCAGGTGTTGGTTAAACACACTCCAGTACACACACACAAACACACAGACATGCTCACAGCTGCTGGGACAGATGTGGTAATACTTGCTTGAGTCACGTCTGGCAGGAGAATGTGTGTGTCATGACTCTGGGCTTTTTTTTTGCATGGAAGTTCAAAGTCTGGTTGCAGATGTGTTTAAAAAAGCAACCAGGTCAGCTCAAGGAAGCACAAAAATACAGCAGTGTGTTGCTTTGGTGGATTTTGGGAGGATAGGTGGATGGAAAACAAGAGCTTACTTTTCTTACTTGGAAACACACACACACAAAGTAAATGAGTCATCAGTGAGTGTGTGAAAGGGCTTTAAGAGGCTCTAATTGCATCTGCTGAGAAATATAAAAGCGGCTTCTTGCTCAGACAAGCAAGAGGAAGGGGGGTTAAGGATGGAAGAAGAAAAAAAGAGTGAAACTACACAACTGCTAGCATTTCCTCAGTTCTTAGAGATGAATGTAATTCCATTAACTTTTCAATATTAAATGGAAGTACATACATAGATATGTTTTTCTCTCAACTAATTACACGTGAGGAAAATAAACTGTTGTCGACAAGTGTTTTTCGAGAGCTGGCATCCACAGTACGTGTGGCTCGCTGGTGACATTTGCGTAATTTGTGCGACGCTTCACCCCCGCAACATTAAATCCTTGCCGCCAAACCCATTAACACCCATTCCCTCCAGAGAACTCCGTTTACGCAAGTCTCTGGTGGAGCAGCATCGACGACGGTGGCATCTTTGCCAAGCGTCTTCGCTCGCTTTGCCTCTCCTCTGGTGCCACATGCAGAGCCTGATCCCATGGTATGGTCGACACTGAGGAAGGGGGGGTTCGGGGGAAAGAGGGTGGCGCTCGGCGAGGCCATCTGGGTGTCCCATCTGCAACACGGTTGTGGCTGCGACTCTTTCGTTCTGGCAGCCTGCAGCGAGCGATTACCAGCGACAGGCCCTGATGACAGGGGCGTGAGGCTCCCCAGACGTCTTGAATGACGCGAGGCGTGCTAATAATAGGATGCTGTTAGAGATGATGAGCTCAATAACCTGGTTATCACTAAAAAGGTGGAGAGAGGAAGGGTCTGAAATTGGTTCCGTTTACGCAGGACAGACATGGTGTTGTATGTAGAACGTGAGCTGCAGTGACCTAACAAACACTTGTGAAATTATTACTTGAATCATCCTCGAATCAGTGGGAAGAATTTGTTTTAATGGGGCCCTATTATGCTCGTTTTCAGATTTCATAATTGTATTGTGTGTCTCTACTGGGACATGTTCCATGCTTTAATGTTCAAAAAGGTCTTTATTTTTCTCATACTGCCTGTGCTGCAGCACCTCTTTTTACCCTCTGTTTGAAACCAGAGCCCAGTCTGCTCTGATTGGTTAGCTGGCTGGCTTTGTTGTGATTGGTCAACTGCTTTGAGATGTCCTGACCCTTAGCCTATCACGTACAATATGCTAGAGCGCTAGCCAATAGAAGCGCGAGTGTCACAAAGTTTTGTCACTAGTCCAATGAAGGCGTTTCTGGCAGGGGGGGGGGGGGGGGGGTTGCGTGGGAGATTTACATGCACATAAGCCTATATAACACACTGCATGAAAGGGAAAATCCCAAAAAGCATAAAAAGGCCCCGATAACAATTTTCACCCTGGAAACTAAGCAACCTGCACGTTTGCTGTGGTCACAAAGTACAAATACACTCACTGACCTTTGTTCTCCTGAGCCATGCGTAGCGCCTGCAAGGACGTCTGTGGGCTGATCTCCAGCTGGCACACCAGGACCTTTGCATGACCAATGGCTGGAAGAGCTTTGTGCAGCTCCTCACTGCCCAGCAGCATGTTGGCACCAGCCACAATCACAATGGCATTCTCACCTGCCCGTGGACACCAAAAGAGACGTGTGAGGAAACAACAGCCACTGTGTGATGACTTTGACAACACATGGGAACTCTCTACTCCATAAATAGGGCTAAATAGGGGATATGTGATGTAAAAAAGGGCATCCAGTGCCTTCATTGTAGAGACAGATTTGAAAAAGGGATGACTTGCGGGCAAATGGTTCCAAGCTGGAATCCCGGGTCCTCCGCTTAGGGACCAAGCCCCAGCACATGGACTGCTAACTCTACCAACAGAGCTATGCGCCCGCCCGTGTCTTATATACCTATTTTCAATGTTATCACATTGTAACCTTTCAAATTGGTGTGTTGTTCTTCTTAAGCTTTATTTTTCACCACTTAAGGAAAACGCTTAACACATTTGACAAAATTGACGCTTTCACACTAATGCAACAACGTATGTGGACAAGATCATAGATGATTATTTTGTAAATCAACCAGTAGTATAACCAGTTTCAGTTGGACTTCTTTCAAATCATTGAATTCAAACACTTAATTCCATGTTAAAATGTAGAAAAGGGATCCAAATCCAAGACCGCATCCATATATCATGGTATTCTTTTAGAGATCTAAATGTTTAAAAGTATATTTGCTAAATGACATAAATTGCACTCTATGGAGAGAGCCTTGGATTGTTGTAGAATGGAACCTGTAAACTGTGTGTGTGTGTGTGTGTGTGTGTGTGTGTGTGTGTGTGTGTGTGTGTGTGTGTGTGTGTGTGTGTGTGTGTGTGTGTGTGTGTGTGTGTGTGTGTGTGTGTGTGTGTGTGTGCTGGTTTTAGTCATCCAACGCTTGCGCGTCAATGGCGGCACCAAATGCATGGGCGTACAGCGAATGTGAAGGTGTTTGAGAAGTTGAAAGAAAGAGTTGGTAGCAAGCTTACAGTCTTGGTTGAGCCTGTATAGGAGCTTTTAGGATCTCAGCAGGATGCCATAAGCTAGTGGCAAAAGAAAAGCATTTACCTGCATTGTTGACAATGATTGAGGCAGCTCCTGTGGCTGCATCCGATGCTTGCCCGACAAAGTCTGAGACAGAGGGAAAAGACGAAAGGTGAATAACAGAGTTTGAAAGCATCCATCATTTGTCTTTCATCAAACGCACTTTAAGAAAAAACAGAATGTCACCATAGTTACTCTATAATTGCTTGGAATTCTTTCGACTGTTCTCAAAAAATGTTCTGGCTATGAAGAGACAGGCCACAAACATCTGGAGTCTGATATGAGCAACTTTATTTTAATCAAATTCCAATTGGTTACCAACTATTGGACAAAACAATAGAGAATTCTCCCAGTATATTCAAAAGCACGAGTAACTAAACAAAGCTGACAAAATACAGGCAAAAAAATAGCTCTGACTGAACTTCTTACCATGCAACATGGAAATGGCAACCAATTTGGCATGCATTAATGCAAGAATAAAAACGTACCTGTGTTTACACCATTGTCTTTGAAATTCTGAATGTAATTGTCTCCAAAGAAGTCTTTACCAACCTAGAAAAGATGGAAGGCAAAACGATTTCAACAAAGAGAGTGTCAAGCGGGGTCAGACTTGGTTAGCGGCAACTTTTGAAAAGTGGTATAGTCAAACCTCAGTTGGGTTGGATTTTCGTGTGCCCTGCCAGCATACTGGCATGGTGCCGCCGCCGAAAATGTGTAAAACTAACACACAAAATCAAGAAACGCACACACACGAAAACACACGACCAGCTGCGCCAAGCCTTGAAGACACGATAACCCCGCCTTCACGCCTCTTCATACCCACCTCACGTTCGTTTTCCTTCCCTCCTTCCCCTCTTCCCCTGCTCCGCGTTGGGATGTCCACATCTGTAGCTACTTTGGGTTGTGGAAGGGGTCCCCACCTTGCCCCGAGGCGCCTACTTCGAACCCACGCTTTCCAAAAAATGTGCCAAAATGAGGGCACTTCTAGCTGCCTGTGATAATGGGTTGGGCTGCTATTGGCTGCTTGGCCCCAATCTCTTTGAAGAGTGGCCTTACGTCTTGGATGTTTTTGACAAGCCCGGATGTCTATTTTTGGGTTCTCCCCATGCCCGGAGAGCTCCTCCCGCACTGGGTTGTTATCGATCGGGCCTCTTTGTTCTGACAGAGGTGGGGCTTCGGTGCCTTAGTGCGCGGGTTGAAAGGCCATGCTGAGCTTACTGATTGGAGACTCTGGGTTGTATGGTATGGGAATAAGCCTGTTTGAAGACGCGCAAGTGTGGGTGGGCGTATGCATGCGGTATAGTATTGATCAAGAGAAAATGAGGCATGGAGAGTTGATGCGGTGAAATGACTGAAGTGTGAACGAAGCTACAATGTTTTGGGGAATTGTTAACTAGTTGGCTAGCTATGGTAGCAGATGGCTTGTTGTTTGTACTGAGTTGGACATAGATGAAACAAAGGTTGGATAAATAAAACAACTTTTTCGAAAATACACACATTATTGCTTGGATCCAAATGTACACACATAATGTTAATCACAGCAGCAGTGACTTGATTCCAGTATCATACCTTGCAGACCATAGTGGTTTTGGCACCTAGTCTTGCAGCCTGTATGCACTGGTTGGCACCCTTCCCTCCAAAGCCAATGAAGAACTTGTGACCATGGATGGTCTCCCCAGCTTTGGGTAGTCTTGGTGCCTGGCTGAGGTTAAAATAAAAAATAAAATAGTCAATTAGCACAATTTTATGGAGTTCACCTTCACATTCAAAAGAACCTCAAAGGATTTAAAGGATGAAAAAGTAAAATTCATCTACCTAATAACATGCTTTGCTGGGATTTTGCAGTACTTATTTGATTTTTCCATCTCTACAGTCTATTTACACTGCAAATAAAAGTTTGAACATTTTCCATCAAACTTTGAAAAACATTTTATTTGGCAATGTGAGCGTTCTACCTTGAAACCAAGGAGTAAAGGGGGATGTCAAAATGTGAAGATAAACCTTCAGGGCCAAGTCTCTTCCTGGTTAAGCTCTTTATTTATCACTGGAAGACAAGAGGTCTCTGTTGAGTCTGCTGAGGATTACATCTTTTGGTCTTGGGAAGGGCTTTCACAAAAAAGGTCAACAAAGTACAATCATTGTCGGAATCAATGGAGCATTGAAACCCCCGTCCCCCAACCCCCTTTTTCCATACTTAAACTCGAAAGAAGCAAAAAAAGAATATAGTTTGCGTCACTGTTAAAGGCATTCTCAATATTCAACCGAGGATGTGCCCATGCAAGTTTCTCAATTTGTGCAAATGATGCAACCAGCAAAAACCATAGATGTCTCAACTTGATGTTGGCTGTACTAGTAATCCCTGACTCATCAGGGTTGGGTTAAGTCCTGCCCTTCCCCTCGAGGTTGATATGCCACAGGTGGCTGCCCTCAGGCTGTCTGTTCCCTGATTTCCGCAGTCACAAAGCCAGAAATGGTGGTGAGTAACTTGGAGGAGAGACAACAGACCACTTCAAATTTTACGTCAGAATGCTGTAGTCTGGCTGTGGGCAGTCCTGGCCCAGGGCCAAAGGGTTTGCGGATGGCAAAATGTTGTCATAAAGTTGTTTTTCCCCCTGTTGTTGCTCTTTTTTGTACTGCGAGTGAGTTTGTGGCAGGTATGCTGTTACAGTAAGCTCACTCTATCCCAGGATTTCCAGTAACTGAGATGCTGGTGGCAAACACTGGAGGCGGCAATAAATGCTGCTGTTTTTGCACACCGGCGTGTGAAAACACTGAAGTGCCCAAAGCTATAACAGGATGTAGGGTCAATGAGACTGAAATCGGGTGAGAAGGAAACGGAACAACGGTTGAACAGATGTAAACACACACACACACACACACACACACACACACACACACACACACACACACACACACACACACACACACACACACACACACACACACACACACACACACACACACACACACAGACGTATTGTTATTGAACATGTAGAATAGGTAGGAAGCAGTTTAATACATTTTTCCACACATTTGTCAAAGCTGTTGCTCTTGGTGAGAAAATAATCCTTGCACATGGACTCCAATATACAAAAATTAAAACATTGAGACGCTATGTTTGTTGGGGAAAACTGTTTCACATTGTTTATGCAGGTATTTTATATTGAAAAAAAGAGACAATCGCTAGAATCATGTTAGCTTTGCTTAACACCAAAAAAATTAGCCCAGCTGTTATCCTCATTGACTAAGCTAAATGCCTCTTCTGGTAGTTTTCTATTTTGGTGTACAGATACAGCTTTTCGAAGAAAAACATGTAAAAACATGTTGTGGAAATTTTTATGCAAAGCTAAAAAAACAAATGTTGGCTAATACATACGCTAAGCTAAAATAAGCCTAGCTAACTGTGGCTTTGGCTTATACTAGACAATGCATCCGTCTTGTATCTCATGTAAAGCAAATACAGTAAATCATTTCCTAAAATGCCAAAATATGTTTAAATGTTTTCTTTAATGTTGAATTTTTCATTTCAATTAGCACTTATGTTTTCTGTTCGAAGGATTGCCCTTTTAGTGGCAAACTGAGTCAAGAAGATGATCACAACATTTTATCGTGGAATGTAGTTCCACATGATCTATTAGCGTAGAGTGCAAAATGCTAGTGAACTAAATGATAGCAAGGGCATTATAGGTGTAGAGACTCAAGTGATAATCATGTAAGAAGAAGCATGTGTCTGTGTCTGCCATAGTCACTAACAATTGTCTGCCTTCCCATATTTGAACTTTACATTATGTGTTCATGGCTTGTGATTCTCACACAGTAGTGATGAATAATGAGCACAACCACAACATTGTCAGCATAACATTTGGTCGACAGCCACTTTAAGGCGGATAACTGGAAGGTAAGATAAACAGATTTCCAAATTCTTAAATAAACCCACCTACGCCTCTTCATGCCAAAGAGACACTTGGCTATTGTTGTCTGTGGTGAGTGCACCAAACAAACAGGGCAGTTATGTGCTAAAGTGCAACCTTGGTGCATTTTCTCCCATGGAACCAAAAGGCCAGAGCAGGTGTTCAGTGACGTGAAGTGTTTGCTTTGAGGCTGGCTTTCATTTCCCTCTCCTCCGTCTCTATTAGAGTCATTCCTCAGCTGTTGGTGAGCAACATGGGGAAGCAGACTTGGACAAAAACAAATTGAAATGCTGTGTTTGAAACAGCAAATTGAAAAGCTTGTCTTGGTTGAAACACAACCTTCAACGTGAACGTGATATTTGCTAAATAAAATATATAAAAAGTGAGCTCAAGATTTTGGTTTTGCTTGTCAAATTTGATATAATTACGATAATGTAAAATGTCCCCTCTGTGGGATGAATAAAGGTATTCTGATTAATAAATAAGGATACTAAATAGTTGTACTGCTCACAGATTTTTTTTTTATCAGCTTGTTAACCTTCAGCTCATGGTGTGCCGATGCATGTAGCTACTCAGAAAATATATTTTACACTTTCTGTGAGTTTCCTTGTCCACAAAAGTCCATTTAGCAGAAGCTCCGGTAAATCAGGACAAGGTGAAGGGACCTAACAAAGAACAGGTTGAGCAAAGACGGTATACCTTACATGGGCATGGTGAGCTGCTTCGCTCACAAGAGGTGCAGTGTCGGAGTAGGACGTGGGCGTTTATTTTTGTGTGGTCAGACCATTTGTTGGAGCCACGTGCATGTTGCTATTATTCACTCTAAAACGGCCTATATCAGTGGATATAATAAGCCACTTATCAGCCCATTCTGACCGTGAATTGAATACTTCACAGCCTGTTTAATTATTTATCTTTACAATTACATTGAAGGTTGGCAGACGGATAACTGACACAGCTTATGGAATAGAACCATTTTACTGTAGATTACATACTAAAAAAGTTTATACTTTATTGTTGGGTTCTTTCAATATGGATTAGATTTCAAAAGTGATTGTATAATTGTTTAAATTAAAATGATGTGTACTAAACTTTGAAACGATGTTAAAATGAACACTGTAAAAACATTGTAATTCATACTTCTCCTTAAATGTCTGTTTTGTTTTTTCTCTAACCCTAGATTAAATGAAATGCTGTTTATAGCTAAATTGTGATCCAGTATTTCCTTCAGAATTACAGTACAGGAGATCTCACTTTGAAAGTTCCTGCCTTTTTGAAGTGAATTGAGTAAAATAATGTTTTCTCTTTTTTTTCTGCCAGTTGCTTCCAGGCAGTCTCTTCCTCCCTACTATGCTTCTGTATTGTCTATTACTATGGGGCATTTTGATCAATGAATTTTGGCCAACCATATTTCTCAAAGGAGTAGAAAAACTATCACCACAGAACAGATATGTATTATTTTATAATCTATTCTATTACATTTTGTATAACAGCAATACATTTAAATGTACTATTTAGCTATTAGCTTTTATTTCTTCAACTCAGCTCTGTTTAATGAAATCACAAGGACAGATACAGGACAACAATCCTTCCTACTGCAATAAATCACCTCTGGCTGGCAGAGAACTCACAGCTCCATAGTTTATTTTTGTTAACTGGACTTGTAACTTCACACTGTACATTTCACATTTCTATTTAATTGAATATGCCTTGCACACTTAATAAATAACTAAATAATATCCTACTTCTATATTGTTTTATATGTTGAAAATTGGCCCGTCAATAGTCTTTCATTTGTCAGATAGTCAGATTTTTATCCTAAAGGTCAACCTTATATATGTGTTACTTTTTAGTTCTGTTTTTTTTTTTTTTTTGAGATGTTTACATTTTATAATTATTTATTTTCTTTTTGATTTCTAATTATGTGCAATGCCTTGTTTGTGAAGCTGCTGCAGCGAAAAAGATTTCCCAATTTGGGATCAATAAAGTATATCTTATCTTATTTATTTTAAACCTAGTTTTGCTAAACTCTGATTAGAATTGTGCTTAGATTAAATGTTACCTTGTTGGTGCAACCGAGCCGAGAAAAGGAGGAGAAAATACTCTAATTTTGTCTTGTTTTTAACCTGTCTATTTGTTGTAATTTCTGTCTGAAATTGTGCTGATCCATTTTTCTGTAATTCATTACAAACCACACTTGTGTTTACTTTGCTTTGCTAGGAACACGGTTTTGGTACATTGTTGTTCTCCCTGACAATTTGGGAAACTCAAATTCCACCAAGCAAGTGATAAGTGCCTCGATTCAGTAGACTGAGGCAGTAGGGGGCACTGTATGGCTTTAACAATGTGTTTAAAGCATGAGAAGCCCTGCTTTTCCTCCTTTTCGTGCACTGCAGATAGTAGACGTAAAACATAATATTTTACTATAGCTGTAAAAAACAAGCATAGTATACTCTTGCTTGGCACATTTATAGCAAAGCATCATAAAGATCTGAGTGTGTTCATACGGCAAGACCAAAGCAGAGTGTGTGAGACGTGTGTGCCTCCGCTGTCTGTCATTCAATTGTGCAGCCACCCAAACACTGGCTGTTAAAGACAACTGGATTGCTAACTTCAAAGCCATGCATATCACTTTGAAGGGCTGTGAATGTATTCCAACTACCCCCTCTCTATCTGACCCCCATCCAAAAAACCCAACCCCGCACTCACACGTTCCAAAAACAGGCCATTTCCCGTTAGCTTATTAAGGGTCTTAATTGACAACGCCTGCCCTTCAAAGCAGAAAGTCGCTGTTTGAATTGCTAACGAGCAACAAAATAAATTTAAAAAACCTCAGTAGAAGAAGGCATATGTTTTTCATAAGTTGAAACTTGTCAACAAAAATGTGACAACGTGCACTCGCTAGAATGTGGAGAAACTTTTCCTGCCAGTGACACATGTTGTGGTTGTTTATTTAGATCTCCACTTGCTGGCAGCTAGGTGACAGTTCTTTTTCCAGGGTTTCATACACAAATATAATACACGCTGTGTGACACAACTGTCACACACGCTGACAGGAAGACAATTCGATGGCTGAATCCCATGAAGATGTGACATTACACTGTATTTGCTTTAAATGCTTCTTTTGAGATTGTGTCATTACTAACAAAGGTTATGGTAAATGAGGATGACAAATAGTTTTCTAACTAACCCATTGTGCTGCAGTTGATGACTAATGATTTGTGGGAATGGATCTTACTTGGCTCAACAAATCTCACCACGTATGAGAATGATGCAACAC
The DNA here is from genome assembly GCF_036324505.1 of Eleginops maclovinus. Classification (NCBI taxonomy): domain Eukaryota; kingdom Metazoa; phylum Chordata; class Actinopteri; order Perciformes; family Eleginopidae; genus Eleginops; species Eleginops maclovinus. The sequence goes on from NC_086367.1 coordinate 7,633,128, forward strand.
TGACATTTCAGTAAGCAGCATTTATACCAGATCATCTGCACACTCTCTGAAAGTTGCAACAGACTTGCCATGGGATGGTCACACCAACATCAGCTGTCAATGACTTAATCAATGATTTGGTATTTGTACAGCAATAACAACCTGCTGCAGATCAGTGAATGTTTTAGAACAACAGCATTTGTGTAAAAGAAAGCTAAAGTATATGGATATGCACCAACCCCTCCCTATTTAACGAGAAGTCTGCTCACTATCATTGCGTAATTGCCTAAAAGCCGTTTGCCTCCACACTGTTACACCAGGGATTTTCCTTACATTATTATGGGTGTTAAGGACAAGTATTAAAAAGCCAGAGCCATTATCTAATTTTGGATAACTTCCTCTATTCTTTAGTAGACAGGAGGGTGCAGTCCATTTCAAACCATGATGGAAAATACCCTGCAGCCTTTTTGCCATATTTTCCACATGCTTGCATGTCATCATAAAGCCACCAAAGGAAAATTGCTGTTGTAGTAGTTATAATAACAATAATAATAAAGAGAAACGTGTTTAAACAGCAACATTTGACCCTTTAGTCACACCCACTAAATTACTGTTAATATGCCTGTTGAGTTTGTGAGCTAATGCAAACATAACGCAATTTACATTGATAATGAGAGCAGATTTGCTGCTAGAATTTCAAAGTTATTTTTTAAACAAAGGCTTTTTTGAATTCAGACATTGGTACTCAAAGCCAGTCTTATCATTTCTAGCAGCAACTGTACATTTTGCTATATGGAATGAGGTTTTTCTCAGCTACAATTACATGACTTTCGAATGACTTTGTTTGATTGTTGCCTGCTGACTTTCGAGTGGCAACCTCAGGGTCTGAAAAGTAAAGCCGATATGGAAGTGCCTTAATCCTGCATTCTCTCTAATATCCGACAGTGGTTGATTCCACTGGTTGCAAAATGATGATCAATTGTATAGAAGTCAACAAGAAAATGACCTTACTTCGCATCCCTTTCTACCATCTTTCATAACTTTTCCTAATGACTTTTTGTCCTCAATTGCAAGTTTATAATCTTATTCAATACAGCATGATGTTCATCTTGTAAATAATGGTCCCATTTACAGTCAAATCGACTATAGAGCAAAGTATTCTTTAGGCCGTGACAGGCCATGTTGTTGTCTGGTTTTTATCCTATCTGTGTTGTTGTTCTTTGAACTTATCACAGTGTATTTTCATTTTATCCACTTCTGGTCCCAAAATAAGAGGGCCCCAAAATGCCAATTCAAGGTTTCGAAACCGTAGTCAACAAACCAATGGGTACGTAATTTCGTCCTATTATTTACAGTCTATACAGTCGATTGCTACACTGGTATTTGCTTTGAAACTCAATTCAGCGGAGTATCGCTCATACTACAGCAACATTGTTAAAAAACTAAAGATATCATTGACATGGGCAACTACAAATATTCTGAAAAGTGATCCAACAAAATACAATAATCACAGTAAGAATATTGGAATTAGTGTATGTGATTTTGTGGAAGAGGAATATCTTGTATTTAAATTACAATCCCTTGGGGGATCTTGACCCTTAGGGTTAGGGTTAGGGTTAGTCACCACCCAATTTTTTCTTTTTTTTTCTTAAACTACTGGTGCAAATTTGTATAGATTGCAAACACATAATTAGACATATGTTTGCTTTTTAAGAATTATTTTTAACATATTAAACAAATCAGTATTGAAATCTTCATATAAGCAAAAACAAATGGATCATGACCAAAAAGTTGAGAAACATTTTAGTCCAAATATGACCATGAACAGTTGTCCAATGTCCTGCTTCCTGTTGGGCCCACCTGAGGAAGCACAGGAGTTTCCTGAGCCCAGATTAAGCCATAGATGTTGTACTCAAGAGTTCTCATAAAATATAAGGGTGATTAATGATATTTGTAGACAAACACAAAGTTAAGTATGGGCTAAATTAACTCACCTCACCAAGTCAGTCATACAGGAGCCAACCACCACCACATCAATCGCCTCTTCAGTCATGATCTGATTAAGACACACATTGGTGTTATAAATAAACCAACAACCCTCATTTCTAGACATACAGTATTATAAATAATCTTCATTTAAATTAATGTTCATGATTTAGGAGAGTCTCAACATTCGTCAAACAAAATCTAAAGCACGGCGGAGTCCTTGGGGGCATATCAGGCAAAATATGTAAACTAGTTTCCCCACCAGCCTCCAAACAAAAATCACTTGATATTATTTATCTCCCACATTAGCATGAGCTTGACTGAAATGAGAAGGAAGGTAAAAATAGAGCATTCATCGCTGCCTGAGTTGGACAGGTTCCAATCTTGTTGGGGGTGGAATGGGGGGTGGGGGTATTTCAATGCTACACCACGTGAATGCACCGCAGCCCAGCAAATTCTATAATTAATTCAATCCTCAGCTTGTATCAGAGCTAATGCTAGTGTGTTAATCTCTTCAAATCTCTGCCTAGGCAGTGGAAGACTTGGAAAGCCTGGCCGCTGGCTGCAGGATGGCTCAATTCTCTCTCCCACAACTCAAAGCATATTGTCTTCCTTCGGCAGGCATGAAAAGCTAACTTCCACATCTCCTCTGCAGGAGAATATATTATGAGATCCCTATGGTCCAACCACTTTAAATAGCAAGGAACCCTTTTAAAATGCTCAGTCTCTTCTTGAGTTCAAGGCTAAGTTATCAAAGAGTTGACCAACCTGAATTAGTGTTTGAAGGTGCAGCTTAATGAACATGAATAAATAACTGAAGAGTTAAAGAGGCCCTTTTATGCTTTTTGGGGTTTTATCTTTCCTATAGTAATTTGTTTGGGTTGTTGTGCATGTAAATGATCTGCAGAGGCTAAAAATCCCTAGATTGGACTCCTTTATTTACTTCTGTAACATAGTGGCTAGTGTTCACATTGTGGGGTATCTGTAAGGGATTGAGCAATCACAACAGAACCATCCCGCTAACCAATCAGAGCAGACTGGGCTCTGGTTTCAGACAGAGGGGGGGAAAAGGGGCTGTTGCACAGGCAGTATGAGAAAAATACCTTTTTGAACATTAAAACATGGAGACATGTCACAGTAGAGGCACAAATTACAAATATGGACCTGAAAATGAGCATAATAGGGCCCCTTTAAAACTAATATTTGAGGAATTAATTTATCAAAGTATGCTCTCAAAAGGCTGCAGTCATGTTTGAAACTACTTTGTCTAAATGCAAATGTATATTCCACACAATGGGTCAAACAATTAAGACTGAGTTATAATGGCCCCGGCCGTGGCGCAACTGGCTGGGGCACCTGCACCGTATGCCGGCGACCCGGGTTCCATTCCCGACCCGTGGTCCTTTCCGGATCCCACCCCGACTCTCACTCCCACCTTCCTGTCACTCTCCACTGTCCTATCCCCCCCCCAAAAAAATACTTCTTATGCCTATGTCTGCTGCGGCAGTCAAGAAATGGATAATGACTGTTATTATGATGATACGGTAAGAGGATTTATGTTTAAAAATGCTTTTCAGAAGTTAAGATAATGGCTATAATCACAGAAAAACACATTATTTTACCCCTATCCCACCAAACACAAACACACTTTGTTTGCAAAAGCTCTTTTAAATTACTCACCGTTGTGGTGGACTCTAAGGACATAATTCACCATTGTCTTAGGATGAACACAACCTAAGACAATGTGTGCCTTTTGTGAGATGTTTTACCTTCACAATAACACAGTAAGTTTATTGAGAGTAAAATTGTTCAAATGATTTTCTGGTTTAGTCATTTTAGCTGTGTTTATTATGGACACACAGGTTGTGTAGCTAAAGGTAGAAGTAGTTTGTCTCAATTAGGGTCTCAATTTTCTTCCTTCATCCACCTACATGCTTACACCCAATAATACTGCAATTGGGAATTCCCTATTGTAAGTAAATTAAACTATTTCTTGTAAAGCTGTTTTCTTCTCAAATATTTTATTTTAGTTTTACACTCAGAAAGTTCTTACCCAAATTTGAAATGAAAAACAAATCATTTGTAATAACAAGCTTACAATGTGGTCACCTTATAATTACTTTTTGTTTATGGAATAGACTGAAAGCATGCTATCTTGTGATACCTACATTGATATGTTAAATGACCTCTATCGTGAAATACGCAATTGTACATATTTTACTGGTGCTGTTTCCAACTGACACTAATCATTCTAAGATATTCCTTTTTATCCACCCCCATGTAGTTGAAGTTTCCCATTTGTGAATCAGCCCGAATAGCTCTCATGCGGGAAACCACTGGCTTCCAGCACATACGCCTACTCATCTTTAATCTCCAACCTGTACAAGACAAATAGTAATAGCTAATTTCTAAAGATTAAAGTAGTCATTTAGAATTCACAGAACAGTCTCTTTTAATTTTGGTGACTGCTTATTTTTGTAGCTGAACCAAGAACTTGATAATAGTTTTCAACTCATAAAGGAAGACTTTATCCTTCACTGTATCACAACTATTCAAAATCAACAAATAGGCTATACACTGTTCTCACTGAATAAACACTGAACAAATGTGGCCTACATTGTGGAGTAATAAACCTATGCGATGTAGTGGAGTACAAGTATTAAGTTATATTGAATGCAAAAACCACAGTCTATGGGAAATATTTTTTTTAAAAAGTACATTTAGCGTACCTGAAATGTGTAGGCTACTCAAGGGCAGTACTTAAGTAAATGCACTTAGATACATTACACGACTTAGTTTAGTATGGTGTGCATATAAATCCTTACTGTGCAGGCAACGTATCTGTTCAAGATAAACGTCTCAATCTTCAATACAAGTAGAATTATTAAGATTATTTTAAAGCACCTTAGTTACGTGTGTGTTCAAGAAATTAGATTAACACTGAGTGGGATATCGCAATCCCAAAAAGGGATTATGATCCATGCAGATTAATTAGATAAATGCTTAAGGAATATAAAGTGTGTTGAGACAAACGGTTGTTGAGAAATTACCTTGCATTCAAATGTTCTTTTGGATTCTTGATGAGTTAAGAACTAAACATCCCACAACAGGAAAGAGACGGTCAAAGTGCATAATGACAGCTGGGTACGTTATAGGTATTGCCAGGCACAATATTGTCCCTTTATTAGTGCATACACATTTCATGCAGTCTTAAATGGATTAGGTTTAAATATTTTGAACTTAAAAATGGTGAATGAGTTATATGTTACCGGATAATGTGGCCTAGGTAGTAAAAACACTAATTGTATCGACAGGCATTATAACAGACGGCTAAAGAGGGGGCTATCAAAAGGACCCTAACAACATGTACCGGAAATGTTAAGTGCATGAAGTAAACATTGGAGTTAATGCTTAAATGATCTGACTTCAAGCTCTTTCAGGTACTTTAACCTACACCGCATGTTCTATCAACATTTACAATAATGAATATATCGTTTATTTGAGTAAGCTAGTTGTTCAACGTGTAGCAAACAGAAGCTTTTTCTGTGGTAAGCTAAAAAGGCTAACGATAGAAAGCTCACGAACATTTACATTCTGACATAAAATGTAGAGTACAGACAAATATCCCCCGAAAAACTTAGTGTACTAGTTTTCCGCAAACAAGGTGTACATCATACGCTCGATACTAACGCCATTTTATTTTTATTTGCCATTCAATGTGGCCTGTCTACATTATAGTGAGGGGAAAGGGGTTTGTAGTGTCTAACTTTGTATGGCCCTAAACGTCACTTGGTCGTATCTTAACTATCTAACACCCAGGAGAATGAACATCTGCCTATTCTTCTTGTTAAAAACAAATATTATTTCCAAATAAAATGAGCCAGAAAGTTAAAATTAGAAATGAACAGGCAGCTGTTTCTGACTTTCATACAAACATTTCCTTGACACCCGGAAATGACAGCTGAAGAGATGTTGAATAATATTATATAATGTGATTGTCTTTTGACATTGTCATTAAATGTGTTTCATTTGTGTACGCATCATTTAAATCTACTCTGAATATGCTGCTATTGTTTATCTGATTCTTCTTATACATTATGTTTTTGTCAAGAAGAAAAAAAAAATGAAAATGGCAGTGTGTGATGTACATTATCTAATTTATTTTGAATCTTCAGTACAAATATATGCTTTTTCCAAGGAAAAAGCTGTTTTAAAAAATAACATTAAAGCTTTTCTGTGAATTGTATCTCCACAGATTCGTCACTCAGAGCGGATAAAATGAACAACGTCTCCCCTGAGGTTGCCCTGCACAGGATCTCTCCTGAGCTGCGGCCCTTGCTGTGCAGCGTTGTTCGGAACGGCCGTGTGGGACTGGACTCCACAAACTTTCTCCGAGTCACAGACCTCAAAACTGGGTGAGATACACTGTTGGACCCCAAGTTCCTCATGTGAAACTCAGCTGTCCGATTAGTAAATGATTCACAAGTGACGTGGCTTTTAAATTAAATGAGAAAGATGGCGGGAATATAGGACAACCCTGTAAGCATGATATTATTTTTGTGTAGTATATTCACATACACATTATATACACAGTCATGACTATACTGTGCCCAGTCAGAACTATAGGAGGTTTTTATAATGGAGTCACAACTGGTTTTGGAGGATTTTTTGGCAAAATAGTTCCTTTATTAAACTTTCTGTTGCCACTTAGAACACCACAAGTACAGTGTCATCTAGTTCCATTACACTGGAGAAGAGGCATAACTATCTACGGCCAATAGCTCACTCAGCAACTCATACAAAAAAAAAAAAACAATCTAGATCAAATAGCAGAGGGCAAATATGTGTTTTTATTTTTTAGTGGAACCCTCCCTTTAAGTACAAATGACAGGCTAGGGTCAAATAAACAAATCCTTTATGTGTGCGTCAAAAGGCCTCAAGTGACAAAGTGTTCAACATTTTGTTTAATCAGTGTTAGAAAGGACATTTACTCAAGTACCATCACGTTCTTAATTACTATTGTGTGATAACAGTAGCATTTCCTGCTACTTTATACTTCTACTGAATATTTTGTTGTGGAAAATATTACTACATGTATATTCCAATATAAAAAACACATGATATACTTACTGTATATGATTTCCCCCCCTACATTAAAGGGCTCTGATATGTATTAAAAAACAAGATAATATAGTAGCCTACTTTATAATAGCAAAACACAGTGAAAAAGCCTTTCTTTATAGTGAGTACTTTAAATACCATAGTATCTGTACTTTTACACAAGTAAAACATCCAAGTATTTCTTTCAGCTTTGGGTTTTATGAATCATAAACCTTGCTGATGAATGTATTCTCAGGCTAGTAGATTGAATATGTCTTTTGTTGTTTCCATGTTCAGATGTACATCTCTGACCCCGGGTCCCTGCTGTGATCGCTTCAAGCTTCACATCCCCTACGCTGGAGAAACGCTGAAATGTGAGTAAATGCCTCGTCGTCCTATCTCCTGACAGTTGAATCTCAGTCTGAAGAGCCTGAGAACACTTTTTTGGAAGTGTATGAAACAAATCTATTAGCAAACATTGCTTTGCCTTATTATTTCACCAAAAGGCAGTAAGCTAAACTAGGGGTCAGCCGAGGCTTAAATCAGGCTTGTCCGTTAATCTTTATCTTAATGTATTCCTAGATTGATTTTTTTTGTCGCTGATTGAACAATTTAATCAGCGACTGCAAAAGCCCATTTTGATTTAATTCATTTTTTGTGCACTAAATTTTAAGTGCCCACATCATTTTTATTTGCAGGCGTCCCTCTGGGCTCAGGTTAGTTGATTGGTCATCTAAAACAATGAGTCTGCACTGAAAAAAGAAACACAAGTGCAAAATAAATTGAGTTTCAGCTGAAGAATAACAAAGATCCTTTTTTAGTTTTTAGAGTTGATGACTAATAGTAGGCTGGTAACTTCAGGTCAACAAGCGCTGAAGTCAAAACTAGTGGATAACTTTGAAAACACTTATTCAGGAAACTTAAAGGGGCCCTTTTATGCTTTACAGGGTTCTCCCTTTTCTGTAGTGTGTTATTTAGATTTTTGAGTTGAGAGTGTCTCTCCCACACACTCCCCCTTTGGCTGAAACCACTCGATTGTAGTCCTTTCATTACCTCATAGTGACATCATTATGTAACAATCACACTTCTATTGGCTATTGTCCAACACATTGAACAAATAATAATAAGAAAGATAAATAAATACATTTCCCAATTTGGGATCAATAAAGTACATCTTATCTTATCTTATTTTTTCTTGGGGGGCATGACATCTCTAAGTGGTTAACCATTGAAAACAGAGCCGGCCAGGTAACCAATCAGAGCAGACTGGGCTCTGGTTTCAGACCGAGGAGGAAAAGAGGTGCTGCAGCACAGGCAGTATGAGAAAAATAAAGACCTTTTTGAACATTAAAGCATGGAGACATGTCCCAGTAGAGATACAAAATACAAATATGAAACCTGAAGATGAGCAGAATATCTCCTTTTAAACAACAAAGACATCACAGAGGGAAAAAGAAAACAGCGGACATATTCTGTAAGGTATTTTAGTCAACTATTAAGACTTTCGACAATTAAAATACCTTATAAAATCTCAGTTTGACTTGAACAAAATGAATGATTAACCAACGGCACCGTGGGAATGTTTTTAAATTGCAGTTTTAAAAGGCAAGACCAAAAGCACCCACAGGAATTCTTTCAGTACAAAAAGAAGAGGAACGTGTTTTGTGATGGTGATGTTCAATCAGTGAGAGGATGGCAGTAAACATCCTGTCGTCGGTGCCACTGAACTTTTACTGGAAGGGTCTCCCCACTTCTGAACCAAGTCCCCACATCAGAGACTCACATGTATGAACATGCGTCCTAAAGTTAAGTGATTATGATCTTGACTGCTTATGTGGTCTACAAAAAACCTCAAAAGCTTCATGACACAACTGTGTTGGGGTGACTCAACAGATGCATACAGTGCTTGTTAAAATATGCAGTTATCAAAGTAAATGCACCCATTATTTTACACATTTTCATTTAACAAGACAGGGTCTGCCATCCATATTGTCACCCACTACTCAAGTCACAGTAGGAAGTCTTGCCTATACGTATTGAACTGTTTACATTTGAAACAGTGGAAGTTTTTGTCGCTTGTCTATTGGTCTTAGCAAGTTAATCTCAGCTTCCCAGTTGAATTTAATATCACACAGGATCCTGTCACTGTTAACTGTTTATTTTTGTAAAAAAATGGAACAAGTCAAATAAAGTAGATTTGATGAAATCACTCTTTTAATCTTAAATATTGAGTTAAGATTAAAGATAGCTGTTTTTGCAGTTTTTTAATATGATAAATAGTGTAATAGTCTATACAGTGGAGGAAATAAGTAGGCCTATTCGATCCCCTGCCAATTTAGTTAGTTTACCCACTTACAAATAAATGAACAGTCTGTCATTTTTATGGTAGGTCTATTTTCACAGTGAGAGACAATATATATAAAAAAACAAAAACAGAATGTACATTAAAAAAAGATATAAATGAATATGCATTTAATTGGGGGAAATAAGTATTTGATCCCCTTGCAAAACATGCCTTAGGGGAAGGAGGTTATCAGCCAATATTCTACGATACATGGCCCCCTCCATCCTCCCCTCGATGCAGTGAACCGCCCTGTCCCCTTAGCAGAGAAACCCTCCCAAAGCATAATGTTTCCACCTCTATGCTTGACGCTGGGGATGGTGTTCTTGGGGTAATAGTCAGCATTTTTCTTCCTCCAAACACGACATGTCGAGTTGATGCCAAAGATTTTGATTTTGATCACCTTCTCATTAACTTTCTCTGAATCATTCAGAGGATCACTGCCAGACTTCAGACGGCCTGTGCCTTCTTGAGCAGGGCTGCTGCAGGATTTTAATGCATTATGGTGCAGTGTGTTACCAATAGTTTTCTTGGTGACTGTGGTCCCAACTGCCTTCAGATCATTAACAAGTCCCTCCTGTTTAGTTCTTGGCTGACCTCTCACCTTTCCCATGATCATTGATGCCCCAAGAGGCGAGATCTTAGATGGTGGAGCCCCAGATTGAGGGCGATTGATGGTCATTTTGTGCTTCTTCCATTTTCTAATAATCAAACCAGTTGTCTCTTTCTCACCAAGCTGCTTGCTGGTGGTCTTGTCTTCTATTCCAGCCTTGTGCAGGTCTACCATCTTGTCCCTGATGTCCTTAGACATTAGCTCCACCATGATCACAAGATGTCTTTGGTCTTCCCATTGTGGAGAGGTTGTACTCTGATGTATTGACTGTGGACAGGTGTCTTTTATCCAGGTAAAGAGATGACATTTATTTAACCGGTCCTTGGGAGCCAGAATTTTGTTGGTTGCAAGGGGATCAAATACTTATTTCCCCCAAATAAATGGAAATCAATCTGTTTCTCACTGTTAAAATAAACCTACCATAAAAATTACATATATATATTTGTTATAGAACATGTGCCCTTATAACTTGTCAGGGGGTTTTGTTCTTTAGTTAATGTACATATAAATAATACATATAAATTAAGATGTGGCCTAATGTACAACCTGCAGTTAATGATGCCCGGTCTGCAGTTTAGGAACATAGAGTTGATCATTTCAAAGAAGTTATGTGTATAATGTCGTATTGGGCTGTGTATACAACATGTGGTTCTGCTTAAAGGGGAATGTCCACATTTAGCAAGGGGAAGTACGCTTTGCTTATTTAGCAAAATTGTAAAAGGGATTTTGACCTATCTGGAGAAGTTGTAGCTAGACTCAAGGAATTTGTGGACGTAAGGCTGAGCACGGAAATCATTTAAAATATTCCTTATAATGTGATGTAGCCATGTCATTTCCCTATCTTTACCCTAAAAGTGATACAACCTAATATATGTCAAAGGTTAGAAAAGGAGTCTATAAACCTTTGCACCTGGCAAACAACAGAAAACAGGGCACTGGCATGCAACATGTCTGCAGCTGTTGTACAAGTTGTTGTGCCTTCCTGTGCTTTGGCCTGAGGAAGAGCGTTTGTTTAATCAAGGATGCAGAGCCGCAGGTCGGTGTCTGCCAGTCTATGGACCTGCGTGCAAAAGCGAAGGCACACTCTATTAATGCAAGCCCAGCCCCCTTCCACTTCACTACCGAGGCTGGTTCTGCTAAACAACAATCTTTGGTCTTTGTTCTTGTACATATTACTCCCTCCTGACCTGAATAAAATGCCTGGCTGAAACAGAAGACTTTAAGAAGGCACATTATGCAGTGACTAGACTGCACTTTTCATGGCTGTCTGAGGCTGTATGAACAAAGCAATAAATGAAAGCCTATGTAACCTGTAGAGGTTGCACTTCCATGACCCCCCCATTTCCCATTGGAACCATGCCAGTACATCTCTGACTGGCTGCCAGTGGTTGGTAACGGATCTTCAGCCCATCCTCTTGTTTTCTTGTTTGACTCTTCTCAGCTGGAAAAAAAAACATGTCCATATGTCTACTTTTGCCTCCTCTTGTGGCCTCAGGAACGGCAAAAAAAAAAGGAGAACAGGACAGTCTTGCAGCACACAAATAGAATTGTGTAACATTATATCAGAACACTGTGAACCAACACAAGCAGTGAGTTATGCGATCACATTATAATAGTCCTGACCCTGCTTCAGCGAAGGCCATTTCCTGTCGATTTTTTGTAGATACATTAAAACAAAAAGTACTACTACTTAATGTGTGCTTTATTAAAACTACAAATGCAATTATTTAGACAAAACACCCATTTTGTAGGTTCCAAGGAAATGCTCAAAGTTTGTTGATTACAGTGCATTTGTAAATCCGGGTTTCAAAAGGGGTGCTTATCCACTTGCATATAAAGGACCGTTTTTTGAAGAAAGCAGACACACCCCAACAAATAATAAGGACATGAGGAACCTTTCAAATTCCCAGCGCTGGAAATGGTTCAACATAGTAAAACCAAAGTTAGTGTTCACCTCAAGACAATATACAATAAAAGGAACTAAATAAACTCAACATCAGTGAAATACAGTATGGTTGAACACCCAGAAGATAAGACGGTTAAAGGTAAGCCTTTGCAAAATACTTTTTAAAGAGCCCCCTTAGTGGGTTCTAGATGAAACTCATAGAGTATAAACATGTTCTTTGAAGAACCCAATGGATTGGTTCAATGGTACGTGAATACTTATAATAACTTAATTTACCTAAACAATTTCCCAACTTTGGATAAATAAAATATCTTTCTTTCTATCTAGATATTCAAACAGTATTTAATTGTATTTCACTGTACAATATTTAATCTTACATTCTTTTCTTGTATATTTTATTCTATTTACATGTACATAGAATCCTGCATCTACTTGGTCACTTTCAAAATTCCCTTCATCATTTAGCTTATTGTAGTTATTTTTCAGACATGTACAGCCATGGAAAATATATATATAAATATTTTTTTTATTGTATTCAATCAACTATTTTTCTCTGTGTTGAATTCAACAAACACTGGAATGGCTGCCATACATGTAGAGAGTGGTCTCTATGTTCTCCCGAGCTGTATATAGTTAACTTCCTCGACACTACTTGTAGACTGCTCTAGCAACATAACCTTCACTATTTTACTCTAATCTTACTTTAATTTATCCTACTCTGTTTCATTTTGCACTATTCTTATTGTGTCTTATGTCCTATATATAATATGTTGCATTGTTGGAGGAGCTCAGGACCTAACCGTTTCATTGCCATAACTACACTGAAACTACTGTGACAATAAAATCCGTTGATTCTTGAACCTTGAAAATGTTCCAGATAAAACCCCCACAGATGTTCCCAGGCAAAACAGTTGAAGTTATGGGTTCTCCAGTGAAAAAACAGCTGCTTTGACAAGCTATTACAGGGCAGAATCAGATTGAGGTTAATTTAACAGCTCCCACTACAGTTTTGCTTTTCTAGCAGTGGGATAAAATAATTCTCCTAAAACTACACAGAATGAGGGGGAATGACACATTTTAATAATGAATGACAATTTTTTTTTGTAATTTGTTGAAAGAAAATGAATTTTTGTTCTCAGACACGACATGACTTGTTAAGATCCCTTACAACATTCTGGTCATTTTATAGCACACAACATGAATGAGTATTGTCCATGGTAGTCGATAAGGTAATCCATTGTCCTTTCTTTTTTTCCCCAGGGGACATTATATTCAATGCACAGTATCCAGAATTGCCGCCAGATTTTATTTTCGGAGAAGATGCTGAGTTTCTCCCGGAACCTTCAGAACTACCGGTGAGTATCTCCACTCATTAGAATCCATTTTTGTGGACTAAAAGACGTTCATTTATTGCATGTGGTTTATTTTACGGTGACTATATGCTTTATTTTATTACCCTGTTGCACAAGAAAACAACGTCACGGTTTGTTTTTGTCCTTTTTTTCCACTTGCTAAAGCCAGGTCTTTTCATTTTGTTTTTTACCGCATTGCATGGTTCTCCTTTGCATTACTAAATGTCAGACAGACGGGTCAAATTGCAGATCAGGACTTCAGCAGTGGCGCATACACCCTTTGTAATAGCAAAATAGCCACCATGGGTGTGCACTGGTAAATGGAAATGTTGCAATAACTGGCAGTTGTATTACATGATTCTATGCCATAAACTCTGTTTTGACTAACTGGTTATCTGCAAATCTGATTATCTCATTCAAGCAATGATTCAATAGCAAGCTAGCCCAAACAGGATAAAGGAAAAATATTTTTTGCTTGGAACATGTTTTTCAACCTACCTTTTATTAAAGTCTATAGATTACCCAGCACTCAGATGATAGGTATTAATAACGGTTAATTAAAAAGATTAGGAGGTTCATGCTAATGCTGGACTTCCTGGAAATGAACCTATTGTTGTTTTTAATGTGTCAAGTGATGACATAATGTTAACCAGATAAAAGTATGAGATAATGGGATCTTGACTAATTGGACGTGTAGTTTCAGAGCTGGATTTCAAGATTGCATCAGTGTTGTCGAGGTGTGGTTCTAATGTTTGTATAGAAAGACAATCTGCAGCAAAACAAAAAAGTGTTTTTACATCACTATAACTTCCAGAAAACCTGTATTTGTGCATGAACCACAATCATTTTCAGCCTTAAACAATTATTTTCAATGTTCAGATTGTGCCTTTTCTCTTTCAAAGTAATATATGTCTTGTTAATATTTTCTTGCATTTTTAAGGTTAGTTTTCAGATTACTCTAGAATCCAGTTAATTTCAGAGTGGATTTAAACTGGTTTAGGTCCAAGGTCCGTAAAACTCTTTTTGTTTTGGTCTAGAAGTAACGTCAACAAAACACAAATGCGTAAAATAACTTTGCAAGTAACAAAAGGTGTAAGTATCAGAACGAAAGCTCTAATTTATTTTTGTATGCCCTTCCCTACCAGGGCATTCTGGTGTCTCTCGAGATTGATAAGTTTTACCCTCACCCTTTTAAGCAAATATAGCAACGACAAAAAAAGCTTTTAGATACAGTACCAGAAGGTACTGTATGCATACACCCATATCTTTTAATCTTTCTGCAAAGTCTGCATATAAGCAACTACTGTAGGTTTAAGGTCAGGGACACAAGTCAAATATTCCTCAGATATGGTTGAACTACCAAAACACTTAGTTAAAGTAAGGATAAATGTAGTTGGGGTTAATAAACAGGCACAATTCTAATTCTGTGGCTGACTAGAACTTCGATGTCTTGCATGAAATTCAAGCCGTTTTCTCATAACTCTGAACAACATTCAAACCCGATCACTGGAGGTTCGCTTTTACCATGTATCTCATTTACAGGAAATACTGTGTTTGGTTTAGGCGAAGGGGTGCGCTTAGGTGGCGCATGCAGGAACTGGGAAATGACAAGCTTTGTTAATGAGTCAAAACATCCAAGTCTCTTGGAATTTGTTTTACGATTTCAACGTTTGCCCCTGCTGACAGAGGTTCCCGAATATCGTTGTCTCTCCATTTTCATATTTTCATTGCCTTGTTTGTTTAAATGACCTTTCTTCTTCTTTGGATATTTGTTTTTCGCCAAGTTTGATGCCAGCCGCAATAGATACAAGATAACACACCCACTTGCTCACCTTGAATGCAGAGAATAAATAGATCTATTCACACAGGGGAAAACCCGGATAGTGTTCAGACTTGGTTCTAGAGAGCTAGCAGGGTAAATGTTGACCTAATTCCTTTGGAAACTAGACCTTTCATCCAGAAAATATATATATTATTCTAGTTGTAAATCTATTAAATAAATTACCTTGTGCATTGTTGACTGGTAATTCTCTGCCATAAATGATATCAACTAGGGAGATTTTGAGGCCTTGATGGAGATCTGCAGTCTACTTCCTTGTTGTAAAGTTGCTGCCATGCACTCCAGTGCTATTTTTGAGATATCCTAGCACAGAGAAGCTAAATTCCCCTGCTTGTGTCAGAGTCTGGGAGAAGAGCGGGGAGTATTGCTCACCGTCTCACAATTCCAGCTGTGCACATAAGGGGAAGTACCTCTGCTGAGCCAGTGCTTGGCAGCCCTTCGCATATTTATTTTCCTCACTTATATTCTCGCTGTGTTATGCTGTTCATGCTTTCCTAATCCTCCTTTATCTAACTCTCTGACTGAGATCCTCCTCTCCTTCTAACACATTTTTCCTGTACATATTCAGTAAGTACACCCCCGTCTTCCTCTTTAAACTGCTGATTTCCAAGCAATTCCTTAAAGTTCCCCCCAATATCCCCTGGGAAATATAAAAAATCAGTACTGGCAGTGTGAAGGAATCATTTAAAGAGAAACAGACGAGGTGTACTATTTGGTAGTTCACAACACATATTTTAGGAAACATCTTATGTACTTATTAAAACAAACTGATACTTATTATTGACAAGTAAACATGTTGTTTAATCTTGATATATGGTAACTGTTGTCACATAAAATCCATGTGCGCTACACCTCACATTTGGCCCTCGCAAGAATGTGTTTCTAGCCGTTGTTGTCCAGTGGGGGTAAACATTAAGCTAATTTTAGGTCCTCTGTCAGTGGTTGGTAAAATTATTGATGTCTCAGCAACACATCGCTCTTGTTTACAGCCGGCCAAGGGTATCATTAGCTTCTCTGTTTAGCCTGGTGTTTTTCTCTGCTGTCACCAGGCTTTGAGACGGTTTGTTATCCAAGCTGCTGTTTGGACAGAGAAATGTAAAAAAAAAAACAACAACACTAAAACATGCATATGATACATCCAAGGGCACCCTGCATGGTACGGTATCCATATTGGAAATCTTGAAGCGTAACCTGTCCCAATCAACGAACCTTCCTGTCTTTATCCACAACAAATTGTCTTGCATAAAATCTTGTACAGAATCAACCCTCTTTGCAGATTATCATATTAAGAGTTTTTTAAGCTGCATAAACTCCTAGGAATATCCAAGTATTATTGTCAGGTCCACCAGCCATTTATTGTGAACATGCACAGTGACCTTGAGTACCTTTTTAAGCATGATATTTTTGATCCCTAACATTACTAAGCATTGTTTTTTCCCCATTTAGATAACATTTAATCTGTATTTTCCAAATTTCTGTATGTATTTTGTAACATTGTCGGATACAACTAAATATGTGCTTTTAAGTTCTGAATAATGCAATTTAATTTATAGCTTACTGTGTCTGATACAAGTCTTGCTTGAGCAGCCATTTCCTGTTATTTCCCCACCTTGTAGCTAGTTAGCTAAGGCTACCATATTGTTAAAAAAATGTCAGAATTAGGTCAATCATTCTTTACATTGTGCGAAAGATTATTCATGTTGATCGAAAGCATTTTCTGTAAGCTTCCTAATCAAGAACTCCAGCAGCCTATTCTGTCGGGCTGTGAAAATATGACATTATCTAACAGCAGCTCAGCATCCAAAGTGAAGACAGAGGTCTGTCAAGATTCTCAGTTTAGATAAAATCGGTTATCTTCAGCTTTAATTACCACATGTGTCTTCAAAGCATGGTTGTCATAATAATCTGAATGTACTCGTAAGAGTAATCCAAAACATTTTTTTTAGAATTGTTATCACTAATGTGAACAATATGTAATTGGTCCGTTATACATTTTAGCTTTTTAAAAATAGTTGGTTACATTTAAAGGAAATACAATACAAATTGTCAGTAGCAAAATAAACTTAGATTTTAGGAGTACAAAAATCCTACAATTAAAAAAACGATGTAACTTATATATCAAAAATCTTGTGTCCAAAGTGGATTCTTACTGGGTGCACAGCTTAGCAGTATTGTCTAAGGGACTTTATTGAGTCAATACTGCTGAACTTAGACACTCAAACTAAACAAAATACAACAGCAACAATAATGAAAAATCCTCAAAACCTTAGTAATTACTGAGAAAAGTTTGTTCAACGTTGAAACCACAATTCAAGAAGGAAGAACAGACGTAATTACCACAGGGGCCTTAAAAATAAATATTTTATAGCAGTTCCATGAGCAAAGTCCACCACAAATGTATTGAGGTTCACCGTTACATTTTTGCTAGGGTGCAAGCATCAATGGCAAGTGCACATTTAGGCTAAATAGCATCCAGATCACAGCTAATTGGCCACCAGGGCAGATCCGAAGGCTTGTTTTTAACTGGTCACTCATGTTAACTTGCACTAGCTCCATTAATCTATATAGCCTGTGGAAAAATCATGTGCCAGTCTAATGGGCTTATTTTGGGCAGAAAGGGAGCCATTGTTCAGTTTAACATGGAAATAAATCTTAAAGTGATTAGTGATGGCCTTCTTAAGTGTAATCATGACTTAACCACTCCGACACTTTTATAGCTGTCGACCTGAGGGTTTAATTGATTCCAGTCGGTAGTTTTAAGGCGACTTGTGAAAGATTCCTTAATTGCGGTGAACATATAAAGACTGTAAAGTTATAAATAGTACAGAACAGGCATGTTGATTTTGCCATGGGAACTGAATTTAAGTTGGTTGAAAGGTCTAGTCTTAGTGCAGGATAGTACTCACAGTACATTTGTACCACTCAGTTGCCAGTGAGTAAGGACACATAGCCAAAACTATTACAATCATATACATACATGCAACCTTTCATCACCAGTTTCTTATCGAAACCGTCACATAAGAACTATTTCCAAATGCTTATCAGGGACAACACCCAATTCCGGTCTGTCTTGTAACCAAGTGATCATTTCATGTAAGCCAAGTAGTAAGGAGTTAACCCAACTTAGTGACCGGAGCATAGAGGAGGAAATGACAGAGGCAGGAAAGGAGGGAGGCAAGCTGGAGAGCAATATTACTTAAATCTCTTGCGTAGATGTGCCGTTGCATAACGTGGTTATTTTCTTCTTCCCTAATTCAGTGGAAAATGAGGATTTGGTTTGAGGAGTGATGTTGGTATTGACTTTTGGTAATTGTGGTGTTCAGATGTTTTCCATCCAACGTTCAAAGTTTTCTGTAGACACACTATACACTTCACATATGTTCAGTTAAAGAAGCCCTATTATGTTAGGGGTTTTCCCTTTCCTGTGGTGTGTTATATAGTGCTTTGTACATGTTCAGGGCAGGCAAAGGCTGAACTCTAAGACAGAGTCTCTACCAGAAACGCCTTGATTTGACTCCTTTGTTTACTTCCTATCATAGTGACATCACCATTTAACTCGCCCTTTAATAAGCTAGCCCTCCAACACATAAATGGTGAGACATCTCGCCATTGACCAATCACAACAGAGCCAGCCAGCTAACCAATCAGAGCAGACTTGGCTCTGGTTTCAGACAGAGGGTGAAAAGAAGTGCTGCAGCACAGGCAGTATGAGAAAAATAAAGACCTTTTTGAACATTAAAGCATGGAGGCATGTCACAGTAGAGGCACAAAATACAGATATGAACCTAAAAATGAGCATGATAGGACCCTTTTAATAAACTGTATTGCCATAGTCAATCCTGTAGACATAATGCATGTGCAATACATCTATTGAGTGAATCTACATTATCTATATTTATTTCTATTCTATTGTATCACATGATTGTATCACGTCATTTCAAGTGAACCTCTAGCTGTGTTCGAACAGATTTGTCACTTGGGAGAAACTGCACTGTGGAATATTTAACAGTACATTTACTTGTAATACCTCATTCATACAGACTTGTATGTCGCTTAAATATAGCCAAAAGAACATGAAATACACTCTTTATCTTCTAGGAGTAAGTATGCAGCACATACGAACAGTTATTTCCAACTGCACCTTACTTTTTACTCACCTAATACTACTATTTGTCAGGCCCCTCTCCCACTGCTTTATCTGCAATGTATCATTTGTCTGGTCTAGACTTGTCTGCTGATGCGTGCAGGCACCAAACATTTGGGGAGTTCCCCAGTGATTTGCATCTTTCGGAGTCTGTGTGTATGTGTCCAAGAACAGGGGCTATCCAGCACTGATGCCCTCTCTAGATACATCAACATGTTTCCACTTATCCCTTCTACAGTATTGCCATGTGATGCCGAGGCAGGCTTTATGTAGTTACGCTTTACTGTATATTCCAAACACCAATGGTCAAATGGTTACTATTGCATTGTGTGGATTTGTTGTTGTTTGGTGCTGTTTTCCAATCTAGGCAGCAATTAATTAGCTCAATTTCTTTAATTAAATTAGCCATTTGTAGGTTTAACGTGAACAAGGAAATACTCATTTTGAATTGTGTAAAGAAATAGTTACTGCTGGTGGGTTCAGCATACGGATATACCGATGTTATTATCTTTCAACTTCTCCCAGGCTTGTCAAGGGACGATACATGTTTCTTTCTATTTTCTAAAAAACCCTTCAGTTGCCCCTCATTTCTGACATACGGTTTGGGTCAGGGTGATCTGCTCTGACATTTGACTGCAGTTGAAATCCTGAAATGTCTTGTTTTTTATACCCTGAAATTGGGTGTTATTTCTCTAAGTGACCCAAAATGCACAACCATTCAAAAAATCCCATTTTTGTAGATACCAATGATAGCAATAAAGCTTAGCACGCAAAAACAAGTTACGTGTTCCTTTTATGAGCAAGGCCACTCTCAATTACTTTTCACAACCACAATTGCATAATAATCCACCACCGATTTACTGTTTTAGTACAGAGGTTTAACCTTTTTCAAAAAATAAATAAACTATATTTGTGACACATTTTAAATATTCATATTTTTAAGTTAGAACCAATGTGCTTAGGGCCAAGTCTAAAATAATAGTGAGAAGGACTGCATCTGGTGTTTGTCTCTCCGTTGGTGATGATATGAATATATAGAATAACACCAGCCTTGTAAGACTTGTTTATTTTTCCACCTTTTCTTATTAAAAATTAAGACTCCTTAGAGGAATAATGGCTTCAGACAATGAGACATTGTTTGTAATTGAGATATAAGGAGAACTCCCACTACTCCATCTAGGAAAAGGAAGCATTCCCAACTATACATTACCCCCTGGTAATCCTGAATGCCAAGTATTGGTGAGCACTTCCTATCTGCTGCTCCAGCATGTCCCCTGTTAATGTTCTAACAATGGACCTCCAACCGCCCATAAAGCAGGATTATGTCAACCTGGGCATAGTGTACCAACTGTTGCTCCTGCTTCCTTCCTGCTTCATGGAATAATGCATTCCAGCTTTTATTGGAGTGTATTATTGGCAAGGTTTTTTTGACAGGTCTGGGAATGCTTTTAGTAGGCCGGCTATTTGTTTGCTATCAGAGATGTCTGGTGGAAAGCAGTTTGGCAATGCCTAAACACCAGCTGATGGATGGGAAGAAACAAGAGACATGAGAGCCAAGGGAGTGTATAGGATCATTCCTAACATTGGATTGATATTGGGCTCAAGCAGTTACTTGCATCATTTAAAGTAGTCAGAAAGTGCTATTTCTGTCAACAAGTTGTAGTGTTTTGGACACAACAGCACAAATCACGGTTAAAAAAACACTGCGCTGAGAATGCCAAGTGTCTTAAACACATGACAAGAGCAATTTAGCATGATCTTACACTTGGCACTCTCCAGGGGCGAAACAGGGTGTGAGCCCACACTTGAATTAGAGACTAACAGAGATTAATTTAATACTTGGGAGTTTTTTTTTAATGCCTCACACTTTCAAGTCTACAGCGATTTATTGGATCAGGTTGCCAGCATCTATAAACATCACATTTTAAGACGTACAAACAAATATCTTCTCTTGGCCTATATAATTATCTTGCATTTTCAGATGCCAGTCCCTCTCTCATTGGCCTAAGATAAATATTGGATGGGAGATGTTACAGACGGATGGCACAGGAAGACATAATTCTGTCAACTTGGGTCTATTCAGTGTGAAGATGCCCAAATTAGGTGTACAATTTGTTCTTAAATGAAAACACTGTTTCTGTTGAGTTCTTCCCTTCAGCGCACTCACAATACTGCAGATTCACCTGAATAGTAGCGTAAAGGAATCACTGCTTTATGACAAATGTTGTAATGTCTATTAGTGTCAATAATCACTCATTTCACTGCAGTAGTTTTGTTTGTATCCAACAATACTTCATGGTATTGTGTTTTCTGCAATGCCAGAAGTGTGGCTCTATTTTTTTCAGTCCGTAGATCCGTCCGAAATATCTATAGACCTATTGGATAGATTTTGTTTACATTTTCTCCCGACATTCAGGTTCTTCTGACTTTTTTTCTCCAGCGCGTTTTCTCCAATACTTTGGTTTATCACGAAATTCACATCAGGCTTAGCTATACTGAACCACTAGGGAGTATGTCAGATATTGTCATTCTAAACCTCTAAACATGATAAACATTGTACCTGCTAAACATAAGGTTACGCATTGTAAGTTTTAGCCCTTTGGCACGCTGATGTTCGCAGTTAGCACAGGGCATTGCTAGCACCACTGTAGCCTTTTACTCGGTGAAAGGGAAGACCTTTTTCCCTCAGATATTTAAAGAAAGTATATGTATCACATCGAATACCAAGAAATTTCAACTCCTGCACTATTAAGAGTATCGTGAAGCAGAACATCCCTGACTGGTAGGGAAATGGCACAAAACAAAACCGTATAAGTCATGGCCTAGTGCTGTGAATAACTGAACAAATAATATGCAATGTTCTACCCCGCCTTGAGGATGTTTATACTAGGCACAGCAAGTCATAATCAGGGACACTACCTAAGACTGCCAACCCCTTACCGTTCTATTTAAACTTTAATTCTCTTAATGATGTTTTCATTACATGTAAGATACAACTCCAAGGAAATATTGAATCCTGTCAAGTCCATCAATTTAATCCTTGAAAAATAGTATTACAGTTTGGATAGAATGGTATATACTGTGTTTCAGCTTCACAGTTTTTTAAAATTCTTATTCAGCCCATTTTACTCTTATTTTGCATCTTTTGAACCATGTTAAAAAATATTTACTCGCCTTATATCACTTGCACAATAATTGAACTATAACACATAATAAGCTTATTTGTGAACTTCGCTGCTCATCCTTTAAAAAAATGTTTTATACAAACTATTTTCACTCATTTCTTTTTCTTTAAGCTTACAACGGTGAATGGCCAGTGCTGCTGTCTAATTAGAAAATATTTCATTTAAGTAAATTAGTCAATAAGCAGAAAGAACATGTGTTTTCTTTCAAATGGCTTAATATTCTTTAATCTTTATGTCTACCAACTGTGCTATTTTCACTGTGTCTTTCACATTGGCTTGGACACACTCCTACATCAATACCCAAAATGCTAAATGGGATTGGTAATCCAATATAGTCTTAATAAGCAGTTTTTTTCAACATTGATATTGAATCAAATCCTAATATCATAATGTAATACGATTATACATTGCCTCTTACAGATATGAGCTATTTTCAAAAAGCAAGGTATCAGTGATTTACGTATTAGAGGTGACAGGTTTTTATCATAAGCCAAGTTAAGGCTTATTCACTTGACACAGGTTTAGCCAGTGCGTTGTCAAAATAATTGGATTATGAGGTCCAGATTGAACCAGCGAGTATTGTTGAAGGTTATGATATTTACCCCCTGTGGAGAGAGCCCTATGAAAAATGTTCCTTCTATACAGCGTGCTCTAGAGGGCATGGAGATAGATTATTTTTCAGTTCATTTCATCAAATGTTAAATCTCAAGCTCTCATATAGCCGAGATTGTGATTATTGCATCTTTTGTTTTTTATATGTATCAAATCTGTACATTTTCCGCAGGGCTTATCCTATTCATGAAAAAAACACATAGATTTGTTTTGGCACACACAGCCTTCAGCAGAGCGTATAAAATCAATTCAGTGAAGAGTCTGTACAGACTCTCATGTCTACACACAAACACACCGCAGCACACGGACATTGCTTTTTGGCTCAGTGCTTCTCTCCCTCTATGTTCGACCAATGTTTTTGCTGCAGCATTCAAATGCTACCTTGTTAACTCAAAGTCAGAACATTCAGTACTATACAAACCAGTGCCATTTCCTGTTATTGGCCATAACTGGGTTTTTTTGCAACAATAGGGATGGCAATGTTGATTGTGGGTCTGTCAGTCCTCTGATTTGGTCAAGGCTGAATTTACTCTTTACTATTATTACATCACTTAACTTGTAATCAGTCATGGTTACCAGAAGTCTTACATTTGTGTTTTTTGGTAAATGGTATCATAACAACTTACTAATGAAATACCATAGAATTAAGTAAACATATTAAATTCCCCCAGCATCTAGCATGGCTGTCAACTCAAGCTTCGAATATACCCCAAAAATATGGAAAGCTGCAGACACCACAAAGCCTATAGTAGTTCTGTTAATAATTGAGCGTTCCATCACCGAGGTAGATTGTGTGGACTATCTGCATGGTACACACACAAAGTCGGCACTGAGTCTTCCGTGCATTCTCTGATGTACGAAGATGCGTGTTGTGCGGAACCCTAGGCGACCTTTGCGTAATTCCTGAAGTGGAAACCCTAACCCTTTTTGCTCTGTCCTGGGTTAGGGTTTCGGTTTAGGGTCAGGGTTTACATAGAATGTTTTGTAAAAAGTGTTGATTAATATTGAGTCGCCTCGCTCTATTTCTGCATCACCTCGCTTCACCTGGGAGTTGCCCAATACAAGCTTAGCTCCTCTGTCATTGGCCAGAAAATAACTCTGGTGCAGCTGAGGTTAACTACTGAGCTTGAGGAAACCTTAACTGTAATTACTGAGGGAGTGTTTCTCCTGCAATCCTGTCCGTACATACTGCTACATTTCTTGTTGCTTTTTCTCGACAACAGTAGTCCTATGGGAAACAAAACTACCATGGCAGATATGCACATCTGAACTGTTTCATTTGGGCAGTAATATAGTACAGCAGCTCTCCTCAAGCATTTTATTATAAAGTTCTGTTTTGTTTACTGTGTTGTTGTTACAGTCTCAATGGAGTCTCAAACCTGTTTTCATTGGCCTTGGCCTACTTGCCTGAGCTTTACAGCGTGTTTTCTTCCCCCCTCTTCCACTTTGGATCTCTTCCCCCTGCCTACCCTCCTCACTGGAGTTTCACTGATACTCTATGTCACAATCCTGACACAGCACTTCCTCAGACTCTCCTTGGTTTCAGCTCGTTCCTGCCCCGGAGCGCTGACTGCCTCTTTTGGACAATGCCCATCCTTGTTTGTGTCGCCCCTTTGTTTCGGGAATCCCGGCATTGCTGGTAACCACTGGTGGATGAGGACGGTGAGGTCACTGTCTCTGTTTAGCCTGGCCTTCTTTCGCCTTCTCCCCCTCTCTTCCATGGCAAGAGGGTGTGGGTTTGGTCTGGGTCGCTTAAAAACAATGGAAGCTTTCTCCATCATTTGGAGCTGATATGGATTTACAGACAGACAGGCAGACGGGCTAAACAAAGACAGACAGTCAGGGAGACAAGCTAATGCAAGTCAAAAACATCCTGCTTTGGACTTGACACCTCTATGTAATGGGTCTTTATAGTTACAGTACTTCCAGCACCTATTAATCCTTCCTCCCACTCAGTACAAACCAAAACGGTCCTCTTTTCAGAGTTGCTCATCGTTAAGATTGACCTGTATTTAATTAGCCTGATTGTCTCAGCAAGGCAACGAGAAACAATAATGAACTATAGTTTCACATTGACTTTGGAATTTCAGTCTGTAGATTGAACAAATTGAGTCTGCAAGCAGTATTTCACTTTCATGATGAGTGGGGAAAGAAATCACTTTCAATTTTAAGGACTCAAGGGATGCAGGGACCAAAAACCCCTGTAAGCTAGTTACAAACCTTGTTTTTTGTTTATCCTCAAATATTTTCCATCCACACCCTCCAGGCTGGGGAAAACGGGCACTTTCAATCTTACTTTTCTCCAAAATGACTTACCAAATCATGTTAATTTGAAAAGATAGTGTGGTGTAAAACATGGATTGAACGTGCTGTTTTATCAAAGCTGCCCAAATCTTTTTAAATTAACAAGCAAAGTAATTTCAGTTTAGTATCAATTAAAGTCCTAGCACTTTAGCAAACTTAATAAGACAGATGTGTTTTTTAAAGCGTGTTTTTGAGCTCTGCGTGCCATACTTCTCCATTAAGAAGCTTTCACAGCATTTATTCCCAAGAGCTAAGCCATCCATTTGTCTTTATTAGGCCAGACATGTTTCCTCCAATTTATTTTTGCCCAGTGATGTTCACATTAATTATAAGCATTTGTTTCCTTGCGCATCAACAGACGGATTCCCCTCAAGAGAGGAAAGAACCTCTGTTCGGTAGAGTAAGCCCGCTAGAGAGTCACATATTCTCTGTTCTGCTAACTGGTATATGACAGGTGGTTGAATATGATTGTAGTTGCGTCCTGTATATTTCCATATTGGTTTCTGGCCTCAGTCAGTAGGTTGAAGGCTGTTGGGGATTTCAGAAAATGAGATTGATGTAGGAAAAGCTTTGGTTCACCATTGGAACATTTAGACATTACTCAATACATCAAATAATAAGCTCAAATGTTTTTCCTTATCAAAAATCTAAAGCTATCAATCAGTATGGCAACAGAGTTCAGAAAAGTTTCAGGTCAGGCTCAGTAATTTTCCATATCATTTCGAATCTGTCTGGAAACAGGAAATCCTTCAGCACAACCCTTTCCTTCAAATCTGGTAATAGGAAGTACCATTTGTCAGGAATATGCTATTTTTGTGCCGATTTTTTCCGTTCCTTGTACAATCATTTTATCTCTAGCATGTTCTTCCAAAATATACCTACTTCTGCTGTAGCACTTGTTCTACATACTCTACTATTACTATTTATTAATTCCCCACCATTGCCCCACTGTTGTCTCAAGGGTCTTTCATAATCTTAATGGGTTGTTCAAAATTATAAGCTCTTTAAAGGTACTTATATAACCGTATGTTTTTTTAAAGTGAATTCAGACTTCATGTTTGAGTGCCGTATACTTATTTCTAATCCTGGAAACAAATGAATACATAGTAAAGACAGGTGTTCATCCATAACGGTGAAAATATGCGTTTTATCAGCATTCAAACATTAAATAACTTGTAACTTTGGTCTTTCAATGTTTACCCTATTTTCCCAGGTTTTTCTCTCTAAGTAACTGATCGGGACAACCATTTTTTGGTTTTGGTCCATTATTTTAAGAATAAGGCGCAGAAGGCAGCAGCTAAATGGGTAGCAATGCAATAATTTGGGGAAGTTTCGCTTCATCATTGTATATCCATTTAAAATAAAAATGTTTCGCCACTGACAGGCTCTGATTTCTAATTTAAGTACCTCAGAATATTACTGAAAGCTTCCTAAAGACAACTTAATAGAGGGATGAAATTATGGTTGTTTAGATAACACTGTCTGTTGTTTAACACCACAGACTCTGACCATACCAATACTTATTTCTCACTGAAGTTGACACCATTGTTTTTCCTGCTACAATGGACATGACAGAGTAAAAAGGTAAAGACGATGGGATAATTTCTCTGTAGGATATTTATAATAGCACCTGAGTCAGTGGCAAAACAATCACTTTTTTGTGGACCTACAATGACGGTGCAAAATTGCCCAAAGTGATTCCGTTGCAGCCTGTGTAGCGGATGCTGTCTGCAATGGTCCATTCAATACTGCACCAGTTAAAAAATTGTTATCCCCTTTAGTCATTAAGTCTGCCACACAAAATGTGGGATAATAGGTTTGAGGTTAAAAAAATTGAAGTTCAGTTTGTACTCCAACCATAGCACCCTGTTTATGAACGCCATATTGAGATCTTAGTTTTTATTATTTCTTGCCAATTATGCAAACATAAGGATTATATGCCATTAAGGCTACCTTTCATTTCATTTGCTTAATGTTAATACTTTAATAGTGTATTGCTTTTACGTCCTAATTTGTTGTTTACATGCTTTGGGGTGACCCTGGCTGTAAGGTATTGTGGTCGTCTATCAACTGGAAGGTTGAGGGTTCATCCCTTGAGCAGTTGTCATCCTGTATGGCGGCGTCTGCCTCTGAATGAATGTCTGTGAATGCTAATTAGTATATGTAGAAATACGTTTAAGTATCCTAAAGAATGGAAGAGCGCTATGTAATGCAGCCATTTAGAAAAAACATGAATGTCGTGTGTTACGTCCGTCCTAATGCCTCCTGTCTGGTGTCTTTCTCAGCACTTGGTCCAGTGGGATGCTGGGAACCCAGAGTGTTTGCTGCAGCTGGTGAAGGAGCTAATCCAGCAGTACCATCACTACCAATGCCAACGTCTACGTGAAAGCTCCCGGCTGCTCTTCGAGTATGATAGTCTTCTAGAAGATCCCAACTATGGACGCAACATGGAGATTTATGCCGGACGCAAGAACAGCTGGGTAGGCAACTGTTGACTAACTGTTGAAATGACTTCCTTTTTGCGATGTCTTAGATTTTACAAAGCTCACGATAAGGTGTTGCTTTCATAAAATACATAAAGGACAGTTCCTCATGTTATTCCTATAGCATGGCTTGACTTCCTTTGCCATTCCACCATAAAACCCCCCCACTATTTATAGAATCTAGTCCTCAATCACAATTTCAGTCCATTTTCAATACAGTCGTCAGTAGACATTTTTCGTAGCAAACAGCTAAAAATGTTCCTGTTTGATATTTCAAAAGAACAAATCAGAATCATGTGTTTTGGATTTGGAACATTTATTTTTTCCAGTCCCAACGTGCTGCCTCATTGCACATGATGTTCAGATCCTTGTGCTATCAAGTTGTGAGTCTGTGTATAATCTAGTGTACAAAATGTCAAATTTTCTGTCAAATATACGATTTGGAACATCATACTGCATGCATTTTTTGCATGTTATTCAAGAAAGCTTACCTTTTTAATCTTTCTAGCTATACAATACTTCAAAAGTCATATTTAGTGTTTGTTGATATTTCTAAAGGAAGTGAAAAATTCCCCCAAACTATTAGCAACAAGATTTATGATTCTTGCTTAATATGTCACAGTAAGAAATTAAGCATTTCAGGTAAGATGTTTTTTATTCGTTAGGTGGTTTTGAAACACAGGATGATAGCGTGTTCTCATGACCAATGATGCTAACACAGAACTCATCTTACTCTGACCATCAGACCATGTGAAGTGTAGTGGTCAGTGTCTAGCCCACTGTGACCAAACATAGGTCCGATTAGTTTGGACAATATGCCTTGAGGGTTTTTATTCAAATCTCAAACTAATGTCCACTTTGACTCAAGGATGAGCCATTTAGAATTTGATGTTGAAAGTTCAAAGTTACTGTGACCTCAAAAATACTTGTTGGCACAAATAAAATAATAGGATAACATGATGATATTTTGTACACAGATGACCGTTAATTTCACTGGTTAGCTACAGCAAGGTAGTTCTAGTTGGTAATAATTCCATGTGCGGACTGTAATGTACGTATTTTAAATGCATATTTTTTGACACCAAAACTCATCCTTGGTGTGACTGGTTTTAAAGTGTTTTACCCCTGTGTCTTGTTCTCCAGACGGGAGAGTTTTCAGCCCGTTTCCTACTCAAGCTGCCTGTGGACTTCAGCAACATCCCTGTCTATCTCCTTAAGGTAACTACCCACCAAA
Organism: Eleginops maclovinus; assembly: GCF_036324505.1. Lineage (NCBI taxonomy): Eukaryota > Metazoa > Chordata > Actinopteri > Perciformes > Eleginopidae > Eleginops > Eleginops maclovinus. The sequence goes on from NC_086367.1 coordinate 7,662,207, forward strand.
CGCCGTACACACTTTGAATAAAGTACAAAAACACTTCCCGCTTCTACACATTGCAGTCCTGCTGCAGACTTTCATTCTCAAAGCGCACTTTGTCACTTCCTTTAGATATAATGAGTGTCCTTCTGTTTACGTTCTGTACTTTCATTTTTTCACATGCTTACATGTATGTGCATCCATATGCTGTTATTTTTTGATGTGTGCAGTGATTATAGCAGGCTTTATTTAAATGAACTTCAATGCATTTGAGTGTATGCAAGCATGCGTGTGTGTGTGTGTATGCAGACTCCAGTCTTGGGGGCTGTGAGTTGACTAATCAGCAAGCCGTCACTCTCGATCTGCTCTGAGCCGCGTGGTGTCTGGAGGCAGCTTATCCCAAACACACACACACACACACACACACACACACACACACACACACACACACACACACACACACACACACACACACACACACACACACACTCTCTCTCCCTCTCATCAGCAATTGCCTTTCCCTTCTCTCACTCTCCCCCTCATCTCTAGTACTCTTTTCACTCTCTGTCGTCGCCCCCCCTCCATCTTCCACTGCCTGTTTGCTGCAGGCCGCGGCTCTCTGGCCTTTTCCAGCCTGGCCTCTTGTTTGTGAAGGGAAAATGATGGTAAACATAAGGGATACGGCAACCATCATCAGCCTCACATCAGCCTCTGTCACCATGTTTCTCAGACCTGCAGCACCGGCAATTGTCTCTCTGCAAACTTTGAGTGGAGCCATCCAAACAAAAAAAGGTTATGGTTATGATAGAATATTCATTTTTTTACCTTCATATCTTGAGGCAGGAAAGTTTCAGCCCTAAGGGGAGCTCTATGGATGACTTTTTTTTTTTTGTGCTGTCACTTCCTGGAGGTTTCTTTGCAAAGGCTTTGAAAAATAAGCAGACACACTGACACCTTTTACCCGTGGGTGGTGCAAGCAGTGTAGCCATTGACACAGCGTTGTCAAAGAAGAGCTCTCTGTAATATTTACTGATTTCTATTAGCGACAAAGTCTTGGATGTGGATGTACGTTTCTGTCACCCTAATCATATTATGTTCTTTGCTGCACACACTCTCGCAGTATAATGCCGTATTTGGCAGCTTGGGGTAAACATAGTATCACCATGGGAGCACTTGAAGACTAAAGAAAGAGTATCGACTCGCGGAGAGGAAAGTAATGAACATCAGCCCACACCTTGTCCTCCTACGCATTACAGAAAAACCGGATTATGCAGCGTATAGGCCGGACTCTAAGAACACAAATGTACTGTACGCCAAACCGATGACCTGGATTCTCAGCCTGACAGTTGTCACGCAATTAGTTCTGTCAGCCAGGATGCTGTCTGGGGTCCGGTCTTTTTGTCCGATGCACATTTCTGCACTGCATTAATTCAATGCTGTTGTGGAGCAGTTGAAGTGCAATTAATGCTACGGTTCTCCCCGACTGAGCAAGCATACATACCCTTTAGATTTACTGTTAAGTTTGTTGAATGACATGTGGAATTGGGTGTAAAAAATACTGTGCACGTACTATGCCTCACCAGTTATCTTCGGCCTGTAGGTCAATGATGCAACCAACCAAGAATGGATCTATCCAAGCTGATTAACTATAGGTCTATCGGCACCAAAAGCCACTACCCTTTACAGGACTGGATAAGAGAGGAAGTATATGACAAACTGGGCCAGATTTGATGCAGCTGTGATGAATTTTGCACCAAATGCGTGTTGTATGTCTCAAACGGGCCCACCAGGCTCGAGTCGCAGTAATGTATTTGTGTACCTGTAGGTGATTTTTCTATCAACATCACATGTGCATTTAAGGAAGGACGATATAATTAATAGAAATAAATATGTTTACAGTGGTTTATTATGTATTCTGCTCAAATGTCACCACACTTGCCACAGTTAGTTTTGCAGATGAAATTCTCAGCCTCTCAAGACCAGGCTTGATATAGTGTAAAATGGATATACTAGTGCAATAACAAATGTTGTAAAAGGAACAAGAACCATTTATACTTGGTTTTATATAATTATTGAGAGATTATTAGAAACATTGCATTTCATTTAGCTGACGCTTTAATCAAAATGACTTATTATACGTGTCATCACTCATGAAGATATACTGTATACACAAAACAGCAAGAATCCTTTAACTGCACTTTCAAAAGCCAAACCACTGACAAACTGGCAATACGCTTGATATTCATGAGCACAACCTGATAACAGTAACTCAACAAATAGTTGACATTGTTGGGTGTAACCGTTTCGTTCATACCCGGGTTCAGGAGTCTAGATTCAGTGAGTCCAGTACAGCAGTGAAACAAAAACTCATGAATATACATACGATTATTTTCATTTCTTTTTAACACACAGTAGTGTCAAAGACAGAAAGAACTCCTCTTTCTGGGGTCATGGGTCTACTTCACTCTGAAGAACTCTACAAAACTGAAATTGTTAAATGACCGACTGCTGATGGTAATGAACTGATGCCTTGGTAAATGAGCAGCTGAATGATTGCAGATTGTGGCTGCATATTCTATGACTGCTCTGATTCATGTGTTTATTTTAACTGCTGTGTAAATGATCACTGTTTACTGCGTCATTCTCATTCATTTTAACGTGACCCTTGTGTTGAGGCAACTCCAGCAGCAAGAAACTATGTTGCCCTGCAAGAAAGTTTATACTCTTTTCTACATTTTCCCAAAGGGCATTGCAGTGCTGAGGTTTTTAAGTCATTTGCAAAATCACATGCACCATTTTTCCTCTTCTTTTTTTCTTTTTTATTGCACCTTCTTTCTCAACATACACAAACATACACCAAAGTAAACACGCTTTCAACATTTTAATTGATAACATTTGACTAATTTAGTCATTTTTGTTGTTTGAATTACTTGTTATTTTTTGTTAATGTGCTGTACCCAACAGATTTTTAGTCCCAACTCGTGTGCATCTGTGTCTTGTGGTATTTTACACCTTTGAGCACTGTTTTAATGTCTAACAAGGATTCAGAGTCTGTTAATGTATATCCTCAATCATATTTAATTATCTCAATGCTATCAGAGCTTTGCATTAGTACAATACGGGGCTTTCAGTCATAACGCCCACTAAGTCCTCCAAATGAGTTATAATCTTTTTAACAACAGCTCTTTCTTTACAAAACAGTCAACACGCAGAGACAAAAAGTGATGCTTGCAGACAGAATATCAGCCAGGTACTCTAGGTAGAGGTCAGACTGTTGACCCTGATTTGAATCAACATCCTCATCGAATCCATGGATGTCCTTGCTTGAGGAGGGGAAGGCTCGGCACTGAAGCGGAAATCTGTTCAGACACGGGGCTACTCCGCGCTTCTAGTGGATGGCGAGATGTTGCTGGTGGGCGCGGAGCTGTGGAGGACGACTGTTACCTGGAGCGAAGCATCCGCGTGGTCTGAGCTCACCACAGTGGACATGTTTACCTTGCTGCATGCACTGCCCAGCCTCAGGGAGGGGGGAGGAAATGCACGTTTGTTTGTTTTTTGGTTTTTCAAAGAGGGCATCCCGTCATAGTCAGAACGAGAGAGTGGGAAGGACACTGAGAGCGGGGATGAAGGAAGACAGTGAAATGCACACAGATGGATGTTGGCAGTTTTCTTCTTTAAAGGCCACGTCGTCCTCTCGGGCAACGTTTTACTGTCTCATCCTTTGATCGTACCTTGACCTCTGGGCTGTCACCCGTTTGAAGTAGTTTTTACTCATACCCTGTCATTTAACATTGGCCTTTGACCTTCCACTGTAAAGGATATTTGCTCATATCACTTGGGTCTTTTACCCTGGTTGCAGTACACTGACTTTAGTTTTTTGTGGTCTACCTAACATATAAATTCCTTGAGGTTATAAGTAGAGCTGCAGCAAACTATTAGTACATTTATTTCTAGATAAATACACTAATCGTCTGGTCTTTAAATGTAAGTAAACCGTCAAAAATGTATTTCCCAAGTCCTATCTGTGAGTCCAATACTGAAAGATATGTAGTTAAATATTATATCACATGACATTTCTTTCTTGAACGTTTAGGGCTGAAAAAGTTATTTGAATTTAAATTAAATTGAGCTTTGGATCAAGGCTGTTTAACTTCCTAACACTGTAGCTCTAAGGCACTTATGTTACGTAAATAAAATACAAGTTTGTACCAACTAAATAAAAAATGTTTTATTTATCTTTTTTTTAAGCAAACATTATTTATGTTTTACCTCAAAAATATTGTTGTTTTAATGAGTTTTATCCTGTAAAGTGTCTTTGAGTACCTCAAAAAGTGCTCTACTAATAAGATGTAGTATTATTATCGTTATTATATATGTCATTTTTGAACGTGTTCAGTGACTTAAGGACGGTAGAAATAGAGTTTTTCTTGATGGTTCCTTTACAGTGGTAAAAAAATCCGTTTCTATAGATTTGTCTGTTGAATAGATTAGTGGATGAATCCTTGCAGGTCTATTCATAAGGAATAAATGAAACATGTTTGGTATTCAGGAAATTCTCATGTTGTTTCCTGCTACTCCAGGATTTTCTTAAACACAGAGAAGAGCAAAAAAAAAAAGAAGAAGGAATCACAGATGTGACCTTTTCATTAAAAGACGTCCCCTTTCGCATCTCACTGGGCTGTCCGTCTGTCCTCGCTCTGCAGAGTATATATATGTGCAGCGCCGGCTTGCCTCTAAATGTCCACACTGATCAGCATGGAGTGACGCCACATTCGTGACTGAGTCCTCTGCTCTCGCTTCACTTGAGCTCTGTTTCCCCCACAAGCACTGGCCCATGTCACCAGCTCCGAAGCAATTGCTGTGTGTGTGCGCTGCAAGCAGCTGCCATTGATCTAAAGGGATGTTTCAGGTGAACCAACTGCTTTCTTCTGTGGCATTTCGTGGGAGATAACGACAAAAACATTGCAGTTGAACTTTAAGACAGGAGATTTGATAAACTCAATAGCTCATACAACATTAGACAAAAATCTTCCGTCTTGTCAGTATAAATGGTTGTAATCCTCACGTGAAATATTCACAACGACTGATGTGTCTGTAAAAGCAGTTAAAAAGCACTTAACGGTTTCTTATTGCCGCGCTCTTCATCCCTGCACTGTAAGCACTTGCATGATGTGTGTTTTATTGGATGATGAGGCTCTGGATTAATTTGTAGTATTTTTGTTATCATTGTGAGTACACATCTTCAGCACGGTTAAAGGAATAGTTCACATTTTGGGAAATGTGATTTTTCCTCTTTCTGGTGAGAAGTTGGATTGAAAGATGGACCCCGTTTGTAATATCTCTGTTAAAAATAAGGCTATATGCAGCAAGATGGTAAGCTTAGCATAGCACAAAGACTATGAACAATGGGAAGACTCTACAAATACACAGTTCTGCTATCAACAAAGAAATAGCCTGGCACCCAGAACAAATACAAAATTGTTGTCTTTAACAGGTTCTTTTCAGATTAACATATCAGAATTAAGCTGTTAAATAGCCTGGCTAGATGTTTTTAGTCTTAATTTAATTATATCTACATTAATGATTTCTATTTATCAAGATCTCAACATTTTGTAAAACAACAAAAATTCTAGGAACCGTTGCAAACCCGTTTTTCTCCCCTTTTTCTTTTTAGTCAAAAATATCATGATCTTTGATTTTTTTTTTTGTCATATTGCCCAGCCCTTTAAGGCCAGTTTTGTGTTTGTACATTTCTTACCTTTTTCTTTTGACTTAGCACTCCAATATATAGCATCCCACCCCCCACCAGGTCTAGACGTTCCTGAATCTATGTTTTGTCTGTAAAAGAGTTTGCATGCTCAAACAGCACTTGCGTCTAATTATTGTTACTCTAATTATTTTTTACACTGCATCCTCACCCCCTCCCCCATACACACACACACACACACACACACACACACACACACACACACACACACACACACACACACACACACACACACACATACATACACATACACATACACATACACATGCACACACACACTTTAACCTTCAGAGATCTACATGCAGCGTCTGACAGTGGAGGGTCAGGGTGAAGCAGAGCCTTGGGCTTTTGGTCTGTCTTTTCATTTGTGCAGCAGGCATCCCTGACTCACATTATTTCTGTACTTCCTCCACATTTCCTGTCTTGTTTTTTATCCTTTCATCCATATATACTCTCTTGAATTAGCCTTAAGCAAATATCCCATTATAAAAAGTTTTTTTTTTAATGATGATGAATGATTTAAAATAGAAGCTAAATACTGAAATGATGGTATTTAGCTCAATAATGTCCGGGGTGGGGGGTTAACATACACATTATACACAGTCAATTTAGTTATCAATCAAACTCTTGTCTCGAAATGATTGTAAATAGCACTTGTTTGTTTAGAAAGCCCCTTTAAAGAAAATATGACCAAACAAGTTTAGGACGTGAAAACATAAAAGTAAAAAAAAATGTACAGACTAAGACTAATGTGCAAGTGATAGAAATGTCAAAAAAAGAAGTCAAAAATAACAATAATTGTGGAAAACGGCTTAAAATTAAAAAAAAAGATTGATGCTGTCATTTCCGTTGTGGGTTGGCATAAGTAAGTTATTGTTGTTATTATGATTACAAATGATTTAAAGTAACTAAATGGTATAGACCATTCAAAACAGAAAAAACAAAAACATTTGGGCATTTAGAGACCAATGCAGGAGTGAGAATAGAAATGTTCAAAACGTAATAAAAGTTTTAAAGCTTTAATAACAGCAATATTAGTAAAACAGCTTGAGATAAAAAGGTTGTGATTATAATTAGATATTAGTCAAGGTAAAATGGAGTTCATGTGGGTCCTAACTTGTTTTTTTTTAAGTCCTGCTCCTATACTTTAAGAGTTACAGATAAGCTCTGGTAAACACTTCACTTTGGTGAAGAAAACATGAACATTTCCTCCTAATGATCCTCTTCAAATGTGTTCCTGACCCTTCTCGAGGCTGTGTTTGACAAAGACACTGTCTTCCACCTCAGGAAAAGTAGGGTGAGAGCGCAGCTTCGTACCCCAGGGGCTGAGTGGAGGAGCTGGAGACAGATTGAGGGTGTTGCTGGGGTTTGTAGAAGAGTGTGGAGAATGCATGTCGCAATTTCTCCTTAGATTCAGAGGACCCTTGGTATAAAAGTCCTCTGCATTGTCGAAAGCACATGACAACAAGCAGAGTGTTACTTGTGCGTAATGATACCGTCGTTACACCCGGGACTTTTGTCAGAATGCGTCATTTAAAATGTTTAAAAAGTATACTGAATTTGAGGTAAAGGATTTTGTGATATTGTTCTACTCCACTAGGGCTTTTGGGGAAATAAATTATTTACAATTCTTTGAATCGATAAAATGATTAAGTTCAGATTTACTGTATACATGTAACCATAGTCCTGTATTACCAGGTTATATGTGGTGATAAACAATGCAATTTGTTCCAAAGCATTATAAAAAATCATTTTGTTTCTGCAAGAAACTAATCAAATGAATTACGGCATTTGTTTGTTGAGTTTCTCCCAGGGTTTATCTTTAAAAACCAATAAGTCAGAAAGTAGTGTCAACCTCTGCGTACACATAATTCTCTTGAGCATTAGAAACTGCACTGAAAAAGCATATTGGAAATAGAAATGTTAATTGTTCAGACCTTTAAGCCCTCATGCTGTTTACATTGCTAAGTTTGCTCAAGGGCAAGTGGCAAACCGAGTCTTAAATGTGATTCCAATGATTAACCTCTTCTCAAAGCTGCTGCCTCTTTATACTGTGTTTTTCCTCTACATTATTCTTAGATGACACCACGATTAGATAAAGAAAGACATCTCTATAACCTAAATCACCTTTCAGAGTGTTCTTACCGTTTAATGTTGGATAGGTTATAAAAGGAACACACAGGAAGACCCAGTGATGGCACAGGATCAGGTTTTGATTAATTCATAGGGCTGATTAAGTAGGTGTTGTTTTTTCTAATCAATGGTTTTTACCACCCCACTCTTCACCTCTATGTGTTTCTGTATTGGTTCATATTTTTTATCTCAACGTCAGGTTTGAAAATAGATCAAGAATGTTAACCGTAACCCATGACCAAGTAATTAAATCATACGCAGCAGCTTGTGTTATCACATTTAGAGCCAAAGGAACAGAAAATTATCACATTTTAAAAGATTGGTATGCCCAATTATTGAATTTATTTATCCATTATCAACGTTTAGCTGATTTTATCTTTTTCTTTTTTTTGAAAGATATTTTTCGGGGGCTTTTTGCCATTAATCGGATAGCACAGTGGAGAGTGACAGGGAAGTGGGAGAGAGAGTCGGGGTGGGATCCGCAAAAAGGACCACGGGTCGGGAATCGAACCCGGGTCGCTGGCGTACGGTGCAGGTGCCCCAGCCCGTTGCGCCACGGCAGGGGCCATTTTTTGCGTTTTTGTATATGTAATTGATTAATCGATTATTGCTTCTGCTCTTTGGGAAGCCTACCTTGGAAAACAGTTCGTAAACAAGTAGTACAATTCTTCCAAGTCTTATAAATTGGAGCAAATTACTTCATTAAAACCGCTTTTACACCAAACCCAGATTAAGAAAGCTAGAGATCAAACCAAAGTCACTTATCTGATGGCCTACACCACAGAGTCACCCCCAGAGACGGACCCCTTCATTTGCGTGGTTTATTTAGGACATGGTAGCAATCACAGCTTATTAAGAGATAAGCCAAAAACCTGTTTTTTAGCAGCTGCGGTTACCTTACCTTTCCGGTTGCCACATAATTGTCACTCCTTTCTCAACCGCTCATGAGGCTTTTTGTTGTTGCGGTTTTTATGTCCAGCTCACGTCCTCCACTGCGAGGCAGTTGAGCTTTTGGAGAAGTCGTGGCTGAAGATAGTCTACTGCGTCACAAGATGAGTCTTTCACAATTCTCTCCGCAGACCTGGAAGACAATGCTGTGGTCAACACACACACACACACACACACACACACACATACATGCACACACACACACATACATGCACATACATGCACGAACACTCAACAGTGCAAATTGTTAAAGACCCATTAAGGCTATCATTCAATCGGCCTTCACAGCTATCCATACTGTCCATTGCGCCATTTGTTGAGCGGTGACCATAGTCCATTCTTCTGATGGTTTGACCTCCTATGGTTTTGACCGCATGGCTTCACATCAGTTTGAAAAGGTTTTGTCAGCCAGTTGAGTGAATTGATATGAATTAGTGGTTACTGAATTATGCAGTCACAACATACTGTCATGTTACTAATCTTGGAAACACAACAGAAAAGCAAGAACAATAAAAAGGATCTAATGGCCACCTTCCGGCCATTACCTTTTTGTCTCTCTATTCTCAGCCTGTCTGCTACTTTGGGAGAAAGCTCAGGCCTGTGCGTGACTGTTGAGCATTTTGTGCCAAAGCAAGTGGTTGTAATTTGTGGCCTTGCCGTGCCCTTGCACGGTAAACACTGACTAAGAGCTCAGGAATCTTAAGAGCTATAAAATAATTGCAGGTTACTCCCATAATGCCTAGAGTGTTCTGCTTGTTGCCATAGCTCTACCTCTATCTCTATCTCACCCCTTTCTTTTTTCACAGCCCCCTACAGGTACTCTGCAAAAAAAGTATTTATGTATTATTTTCCCACAGTATCTGACACATGGAAAATAGACTTTATTCCTGAGATGTCGTAAAGGTTCACTGAATGTTGACTGTGCTATTATGGGACACTAGAAAAAAAAGAGTTACATTTATTCCTATGCAAAAGGTAAGTCCAGCATTATATGGCTTTATTGTCGTAGGGTGTGAAGCCAAAATAACTTTCTGCTCAGGATTCATTGTATTTTTGAAATGTACTGCATGTTTTTAAAGCTCATTTTCGATGTACATTTACTACTTGCAGTACTCCAAGTGCAATGAAAATCTTCTGCATTTCATGGCAAACCTAAGCATATCAAGATGCATTCATATTTCTTTTGAAAGTACTTTCGAGAGTCCTGTTGCTGAGTGATGGCTTGTCTGTCTAGCACCGAGACATGGCATTTAGTAAGAAAGCAAGTTGCCCAAAAGACATCGTCAAATAATTGCCAGTTTGGGCTTCACTAATGCAGAGTACCACTGAAATCTGAAAAGGCCAGCCAATGCTTCCACGCAGATAAACAATTATGTGGCTTTTAAATGGTGTATGTATTATAGCTTGGTATGCTCTTGAAGAGGAATTTAAATGTCAGGCTCAACAGCTCAAACAGAAATAGGAAGTGAGAGACTAGAAATTGTTCGAATATACCATTTTATTTTCATTTTATATGTATTCTGCACATAAAGTGTCATTTGCTGATTTCCAGTTGCTTGTTTCCAATCAGTAACGTTATCAAATGATACCAAATTTGGAAAATATCTGCATAATTGCTATGAGTTCAAACTGATGGCAGGAAATGCACACCCCTCTCCTGCGTTTGCTGGCGCAGCAAACTGAAACTCCTCTGTTGCAAGAGGCTTGATGCAGTTGCAAAAGAGGAAGATACAGTGTGCCAGTGGGTTGTGGGTGACTCTCTAATGTGTTACATCAGTCACCTCAGGGTGAGAGAACTTGACACCTGATTTAGGCTGATAAAAAAAAACAACTGTATAAACACTTGTAATATTTATATGATATTCAAACTGTGAACATGAACTTACACATTGAACAATATTAAGCCAGTGCCTCATTTATTCAATACACAAACATCAGGGTTTTAATGTTTATCTATAGTAAACATTATATGATGTTTATTTTCTGAAAAATTAAACCAGCAACATCCTATCTGTCCATTGGGAATTCATTCCAATCCATCAACCAGGACTGACATTTTAATTGGTTATAACTCTAAAGTATGATGAAAATATGTGTAAGGAATAATGTACGGCTAAAGGTTCATTTTTACCCCTTCAAGGTGATTCAAGAATGTTTCACCCTTTCAGGGTCCATGTCATAACTATGACGCACTAGATGTATATGATTACTCTTGTTACGAGGCTACTTACTGAAATTATTCGATACAATATATTGATTTAAAATAGATTATATTTATTTTTTTAATTAGTTAAATGCATACCGACTAATGTAATTGTGACAGGGTTAGCTCATACAAAAATAAGAAACATAACTTTTCTAACGTCATTAGGTATATACATCATTCAAATTGTCCATTTCAGTTGGCCATAACAAGTCCAGATTGAAGTACCCTTAATGTTTAGTGCGCTATTGAGTACAGTACACAGCACATTGAGTGTACCTGTGGTTTATTGATTGAAGTCTGTAATTTTTAGTGAACAAGCCTTCTTGTTGGAGGTCCCGAACGTTGTGTCTGATTTGTCATGTTTACAAACTCTATGGATTGAAGAACCCTGCTGTGATTACTGCCAGGTGTTTTAACGTCTGGCTCTCCACAGCTGTCAGCCTTCACAAACTTAAAGGGAGTCTGGGTCAAAATGCTCCTGTTAAAAGTAGCATGCTTTTATCTAATTTGTGTTGCTGATTTTCAAGAAGAAAGAATAGCACAGTCATACGGTGGCACTGCAATCAAAGAACACCTGTGTACTAGCGTGTAAACAAATCATATCGGAGGGTAACTTTAACAGAATGTTTTTAATCATTTACGCACATGATCATCTCTGAGGCCTCCCTGAAAAGCACCTGTTGTAGTGGAAACTCTTCACTCAGACTGCAGCTGCAGATGTAAGACTTTCTTTACGACTGGGAGTGATTGTGAAATGTAAATATTTATACGCAGTTTTGGACCTAAGTAATCTGGGACAAAGCTTGGCTAAATGTTCAGCTTTTATGTGCCTTTACTTTTTTTCCCAGAGTCCGGAGCCCCTACTTAATTACACCAACCAAAAGCAATACCTTTTTAATTATAATTAAGGAGGAATTTTTGACCTTGAAAGCTGTGTACAAAACTTTCATTATTACAAAAAATGAATCAGTCAATACAAGCAATTCCAGAGATAAAACCCAGCCCCATAGCCTTATTTTTTGCTAACAGTATGACAGTAGATAACTCGTAGTGTGCTGTTTATTTAATGCAATGCCTTTGTCATTCTGTGCATTTTGGATACCGTAATTGTTCTTTTGTTGATCACCACACGGTTTTTGTACAGGAACCAAATTATCTTTGGTGTATTTTTTTTAACAACTGGCACGAAGTAAAGTACTGTTCATTCTTTGTGTTTTTTTTCCTGCAACTTCATCGGATTCTATCAGATTAATTCCAACAAAGTACTTCTAGGGATTAAGGTGTCTACTTGCTGGGAATGAATAGAGTTAACGTTAGTTCATTAGCTGCACACTTATTAAAGGCTCAACCTCGCATGACGCTACAAGAGATTGGTGTTGATTTCCAACTCGAGATGCCAGCTTTTCTTTATTTTGTAGAGTCTAAGCCTCAAAATGTCATTAGACTTGAGTCCACGCCTCCTTTTGTGTGGCATGTCCTGTGAACAAATGTTTTGGTAATACTTTAGGATCAAACATTTATGAAATAATGAACCTCAGTAGTAGGCAGGGGATTTGCAGCTGCACGTACATGTTAGAAACACTGTATCTGCTTCTTTATTGTATGAGAAATGAAGGCATCATTGTCAGGATGTAATGTCATCCAATTTGAACAGACATTACCAGCACAAGAGATCCTTTTTATATTCAGAAAATCAGTAGGACAGACTTATTTAATGAAAATGAGCATTGCTTCTTTTTGTTAAATAATCAGACTTATTGCTAATTTGATTAAAAAATCATTGTTAATCATTCCGATCTTACCTTGTGCAAAATCCTCTAAGAGTGTGAGGTCATCATAAATTACTGCACAGTGTGACTCCAGCAAGTTGCCTGAAATAAAAATGACTGGACATGTAGACAGCTGGATATACTGTAACCATCATCTAAATCCTAAAAATAGAAAGTCCTTGGAAACCAAGTTCTTTATCAATTTGCCAGTAAATATCAATTTGTGGTTAATGATGTCCACACCCTGAGACACCCAGAGAGCCGAATGTAAATATTTGAACATGACCTTTGGTTTATGACATCAGCATAACTGTTAACTCCAGTAACACCCTGTCTCGGCTCAACTGGTTTTCAGTTTCTGAGAAAGTGTTTATGTCCATATCTACATGTTTGCATTTTTAACAAATCATTTGCTTTCTAAAGGACCTTTTTATCAAAATAAAACATAAATGTTTCCATTTTATGTTTTTAACTTAAGTTAACCATTTTATATTTCTTACTCTGGACATTCATAAAACAAAATACACCACGACTTAGAACATTTAACAAACCCAACAGGATGCTTTATAATACAAATGTAGCTGTATATCACTTATAACAAATCACAAGTGTGAAGACTGTGCTGTTGCAGCATTGTTGTTTTGAACAAACAGTTACATAATCCTGTCTACACCTAAGCCACACCTATCGCTGTCAGTACAGCTCCATACCGAACGTGATTGTTGTCAGGACTCAACTGATTATGTGTACCTTGTCAAGATTGATTTTTCTTTTATATCTGATCCCTTGATTCTTGCATGATCCCTCGATATTGCAAGAATCGAGAGGCGGTGCAAGGTGATGCTTTTTTCTTAAATCAATCAGATTTCCCGCATGAGAAAGGGCTGTTGGTTGGACAATAAAGGGGCTTGCAGTTTTTCAGTTCATAGTCAAACATATTAAGTCTTTGCTCTTGAAGTCTGTTGACTTGTTGTCAGAGCTCAAACCAAAACCAAACACGCAATCTTAGATTAGTCAGTCCTGTATGCTTGGATGCCTTCAATGATTGAGGTGTAGGCTTTATTATTCTTACACAATGTCTCTTTAGGTTGCATCATCTTAAGCATCACGACCAAGCGGCAACCTCCGGGTTCTAGACTTCAATAAGTTTCAAGGTTTCAAGGTTTTATTGGTCATATGCACAGCATATACAACGTATATGTTGGCAATGAAAATCTTATGTCCCAGAAGTCAGGTGCTATAGAAGTCTATGAAAAAAAGGCCCAAATTCTCACTTTTTTAACATTTAGCTATTGGTTTGATGTTTCCTTCAATACAAATGTAATTATTACGTAAACAATGGTATTGGTTCCAAAATGGAAATGGAGATTGCGACAGATTAATTAAGCAAAATAGCTAAAAACACCAGTGCATGTGTGTGGATAAATCATATGTGGGGAAAATGTTATTAGTGTTAACGAAAACTGTTTTGCATTCAGGACATCTTATGAAGCCGCAATTGTAAATAAAGTCAAGTGAAAGAGGTCAAAGGGTTAGGTTATTGGTTTCCATACAGATGTCAAGTGCTTTTTTTTGTCATACATCCTCACCTCCATTCACTGACCCATCACTTGCAGCTACAAACCCCAGTGCTGCGTTGACAGACGGGTTGTCAGAAAGGTCGTGCCCCGAGGAGCAAGAGTCAGGCGTTCTCCATCATTCCTTTTTGTGACACAGGACTAGTGGCACCAGATCCTAGCCTCAGGGTGAGGTGCTTTTCAACAACAGAAAACGTGATCTGCTTGACATTTTATTTCTTTCACTTTGTCTTTGCTGTATGACAGCTCCTATCTTTCTGTCTCCTCCTCCATTTTTTTCTTTTTCCAATTTTTTATTTTCTGTTACGCAGTGCTGCCATGCTAAGCTGAAAATTCTCAGACATGAGAATTTATCAGAGGCACCTCAGTGCGCTCACATTCCATCGATGATGACACACATTTGGCCTATTAAGTCTTGCTTCATCATATCATAACTAGGTGTGGGACTATATGCAGTGACTAATGCCACAGAATTCCTCTGACGCTGGTGAATTGATAATTGTTTGCACATGATAAATATATTCCTCATTGTAAGTGAGTCATCTCTTGCATCATGATGTCATGGCAAACATGCATTCAGGGAACATATTTTCTCAGTCTGTCTCATCTCAACGGTGAAGACACTTGTTTGTATCATATTATGTTTTTTTAAGCGTGTTGTTTTGTACAGTATTTTATAGTTTGTTTTATCGGTGTCTTACATATGCTGATAAATCAAACACTATAAAGGGTGGATTTATTTTGCCCAATACAGTTGTTTCTCTTTATTTAAGAAGCTCCTTCATATCTGTCTGCCTGTTGGAAAAAAGCCCACCCCCGTTTTACTTAAGTTCTTTATATCCCCATGAGTACATATAAATAAAGCACTTCTTCTATATCAGGAAATATCATGTGCCTGTTAGAAGATATGCAACATAGGATGCTTCCATCACCTCCTTTTGAAGTATGGAAGTCAATGGCAGCAGATTATTTAAGGAGATGTAGAATCCTCAGTGGAGTTGGTGAATTAAAGAGAAATCACAGCCTGGGGAGGGGTTGGTTAGAGAGCGCGTAGCTCAAATCCACTACGTAATGCTCCAGTGACCCCAATATGACTCCCTGATACCAAAGGTCATGCCCGCCTCCTGTCTCCCCTCGGCGAATCTGCGACTCATATTCACCCACCATGGCCCCCCCCCCTCCCACCCCATCACCACCCACACTGCGTTGAAGAATCCCACCCACCTGCTTGTACCCCCAGCTGAGCATCAGAGGTTTACAGCGTTACATTCTCCTGAGACCATCCCCCCCTCGTCCTCCTCTTCTTCTTCCTCCGCCCCTCTACACTTCTCCACGCCCCCATGGAATTACTTCTATCTGGCCTACTTTCAGCCCTCGCTCTACATCAAGTTGTACATTATCTATATGTTGTCTTGTTTTCTGCCACACCTCCAAATGTTCTCCTTCATAATCCTTTGTTTGTTTTTCTCTGCGTTCGACCCCAGTGTTATTCAGCTTTCATTTAACTCTCAATTCCTTGTCCTTCTGTGCGCCTTTCACTGCCTTCTGTTGGCTTTTTATTAACACATTGGTGGCTTCAGGGTGAAAGTGTGTCCCTATATGTTGCCTGTCTGTGCTCATTTGTCTTGGCTTTTGCTTACCCTTGGCTTACCAATGGCTTGAAAAAGCCTCACATTACTGAAGAATTCGGCTGTTTTTGTCCAAGTGTTCCTTCGCCGCTTCCTTTTCTGTTCTCTAAAGCAATGTACAAAAACCTGTCCATTTCAAATATAATATCTTGTGCATTGGGTGGTTTGTGCTAAGAAAAATGTTCTTGAAAAATATGATATTTGGTTATGAATGATTTCTGATTTCAGTCAATTTCTTAGTTTCACGGTTCTGTAGGCCCAATGTCTGATTGGTCCCAAATAGGCGTAAGGCGCTGCAGTAGTTCAAACGACCGAATTAGACTCATTAACGGTGCAGTGGGACAAAAACACCCTGCAACACTGTCAGTGAAGCACAAATAATGTAATTACAATTATCACCCCCAGAAAATGCCACGATAACGGAAGTGCATTCGGCCCTCTGCTCAAAAATGCTTGCAATGATTGCTCATGGCATTTTTATATCAAATCTCCAGTCAGATAAGATTGGTAGAAATTTGAATGAATTATTCTTGTAAATTTGAGATTTGAGATGTAAGACTGTCCCCACATGGTCTAAAAGTCACATGGAACTTGACTTATAGGTCACACCGTATTGTGTCATCAGTACGAACATACTACACGCATTCATTCATTTCTTCGTGCATGCAGGCATGTGGTTTTCCACATGCTAACACACATATTTGAGTCACCCTTGTGGCTCGCAGCCCTAGCATCACACACTTAATATTCGCACAGATGGTACAGATCATTGAAGTGACATGCTAAACACTATCAGTGACACTTGGCCACAGTCACACATATGACTCGTGTTTCGGTGAAATAATGATCGGCTTGCTTAAGTGTCTCAGTGGCACATCTGTTGGTCATCTTCCAGTTATTGTCACAAAGAATACTGCTGAGAAGGAAGGGCTTATTAATATATTAGACTGCAAATTGACTGTGTGTTATGATTAGTTACAAACAGGTAGAAACAGGATGAAGAAAAAGGTGCATCTTAAAGAAATGTTTAGAAGTCAAAAATATAGAATATTTGGCATTATTGCACTAGGATGTTTACATAAGTGTTAGCATCTTTTTTTCCTTGGGATGCATTTTCTGTAACTACAGATGGCCTACTCGTTGTTACAATCTATATTTCTATGACTTCTGTAATAAGTGTCTCATTTAGTCTCATTTCCAATAAGTGGAGGCTAAGAGTGCAGGGGGTTAGGTGGAGACTCCTATTGCACAAGTGCTTGGATTTAGCAACACGCAGCACTTGTGCAACTTGTTCTCAGCTTTTTTATTTACATCTGCTTACACCTGAAATTGCCCCTAGTGTATTTACTTACCAAAGTAAAGTTAGGTCGTTTACATTTGTGATTAAACTATGGTTGCCTGTGAGGAACCTCTGCATAATCTTGTCGTAAAATGTCAGAGGCCTGCAAAAAAATTGGCAACATGGCCGCTTACATTTTATTATTATTATTTTATTTCAACCTTCCTTAAGTTTCAAATTGAAATAGTTTTATTATACTTGAGAGAGAAAATGCAAATAAACACGTTTCCATTTCAAAGCTATACTTACAAGATAACCAATAATTGGTATCACTCCAATGCCTATAGCCTATAAGATTATAATAGAAATAAGTTTTACTCTGTGTCTTTGAAACTACATGCAGTAGGCCAAATTCACAAACCAATTAGCTTCGGAACATTCTGGATATATTTGCCTTTGTTGCCACACCCCTCAAACTTCTCTTGCACGAACACAAGTTTATTATTTTTCTTCAGTTCCAAACACACCCTATATACAAAGCTTTTGTGACTGTGGCAACGGGGCAGTGTTAAGGTGTTGGCAGTGTTCTACCAGCATGGTTTCAGGTGGAGCATGTGTGCTCTCTAATCTCTTGACTATTGTCCTCATGACCAAATTTAGCCCTTGCACGAGGTACAACTATGTGGTGAAGCAAACTTGCCTGGTTAATAATCTACCATGGCTGTCTTGGATCAGTTCAATCATGGACTGAGTTGGTCAGATATTTCAGAAGAGGACATTGGGTCCTTTTGGACATGCGTGCAAATTGGGTTGTGGTGACTTGTGCTTGCGCTGGCATATTCTGTATTTTGAGGTGGAGGGAGCGGGATCATCATGGCCCCTTGGGTACACTACATCTCTGCTCATCCCCTCCTCACAAGCAGCAGCAGCAGCACCACATCATTAGGAACAATATCCTCAACTCTCTTTCTCAATCAGAATATTTCATGTCATACAATGAGACATTTTGGCAGCTTCCACCTTGACCCGTTGCTTTCCCGCCCTCGGGGTGGATGGCGTAAGTCTCCGTCAAACGTATGAAAAGGCTGGCACAAACACAGTATGTCTGACATCCATTCACTACATTACGTTGTAGAATTCAAAGTTATATTAACATGTTGTACTGGTCAGTGCTTTTGGTTACCGCCATGTTCAAGGGTTTTGACCTTATTTTTGGAAGAAATGTCCTGCCAAGTTCACAAAACAAGACTCCTAGGTAAAAAGCCTCTTTAGTTAAACGAATTGATTTGATTGATAATATTTGATCATTCACACACATGAATGATCAAATATACTGCCAAGAACTGAATAAAGGTGGCTGAGAACAAGTGAGGTTATTTCTTCTTTTTTCTCATGCGAATAAATGGTGTCACAAAGTTCTCCCAAAGAAAAAAGGGATTATAGGGCTTATTAATATAATTAGCCTGCAAATTGACTGCGCGTTATGGTTAGTAACAAACAGGTAGAGACAGGATGAAGAAAAAGGCGTATTGTAAATGTCAAGAAGTTTAGACGCAAAATCAGGTGTTGCAGTGTTAAACGTAAGGTTGTGTGGCTCAGTGGGAGTGTCACTTAATTAATGGCACATTAACTGTACGCCCAGGCACCTGCACAACCATCATTGTTGTCTTACTCCCTCATGACAGCGTTGTACAGCTCTGGATCGTAGGTTACCTGATTGGCCATTGCAGTGTGATGTCTGTCAACTTTTAGCCGAAGGGCATCAGGGTTTTTTCCTGCATCCCCCAAAAATACTTCTCCTACTCAAACAAACAAGAGGACTGGCAACTGATTTGTTTGAGCCTAACTCACACACACTTGTTAATGGACTACGAAAGCTCACCAAGTAGGACGGACAAACAACGGATCTGCTGTTAACTCTATTATCAGGGAAAATTAAGCCATGTGACTTTTTTCTACAAAAAAAACACAAATACATGCATATCTTATACAAATGGCTTCCTGGACAGTTATGACCTTTTGAAGAAATCATATACCTACTCTCGATATTGTGGGCTATCAGTTTGCTTTCATACCTTAATAACCCAAACCAAAATCCGCTGGGAGTTGGTCACATATTTTCAAGCAGTCTCTCTCCGGAAATTTGGTCAGTATCAACATTAAATTGACAGCTTTCACACTAAGCCTCAGTTAACTTAATTAACCAGGCAACAAGGTTTTGTTTCAGCAGAACCAAAGGGTCAGATTCGAAAGCACCATGAGTTAGCCTTAATGATCAAGTGACCCTAACCCATGTTCCAGAGTTCTTCAAAATGTCTTACCTGAGTTGCAGCCGCTGCCTTGTACTCATTGTGTGTCCAGCACATGTACAAGGGCACTCAAAGCTGCTCGCCTAGAAGCTGGACATGTCCTTGCACAACAACCATGCTGTCAGTCAATCGCCCCATTACGTTGGGCATGACATTTAAAGTTGGGTGAAGAAGGCGGACAAAGTGCCCTTACCTCCTCCGTACGAGCCCTGCAGTAGAGCCCCTGTATAGCGTTCGCGGATGAGTGTGTTTGTGTGTGTTATGACTTTGGCCAGCCTTGGTCTGGCATAAGGACAGCTGTCACATCTCCAACCTGTCACATGCAACACAGAGGAGATGCCAGAGGCCGGGGCATCAGGAGATACAAGGATGGACACAAGGAAAAGGAGTGTGTGTGTGTGTGTGTGTGTGTGTCTGTGTGTCTGTGTGTTCATGTGTCTGAAAGAGTAAGGCGGACGGAAGACGTGGGGTGGTGGCCACGTGAAAGGGTTTGACTCCGAGGCACCCTCCAACCT
Source organism: Eleginops maclovinus (assembly GCF_036324505.1). Classification (NCBI taxonomy): domain Eukaryota; kingdom Metazoa; phylum Chordata; class Actinopteri; order Perciformes; family Eleginopidae; genus Eleginops; species Eleginops maclovinus. Next base: position 7,682,311 of record NC_086367.1, read on the forward strand.
TGATGTCCACACACGCTCGCGCACTCCATACCCGCTCTCTGAAATCCAGTCCTTGAGCAGTTGAGTCACACATTCCCCAAAGGCGTGTAGTAAATACTGCTTTGACGTTGAACCGCCACCCCTGCAGGACCCCCTCCTTGTCTTGCAGTCCCTAACCCGGGCCATTTCAGTGCTCATTACTTACCAACGAAGAAGTCTCTTCATTAAAGGTCCTGCCTGTGGCCTGCGGAGGAAAGGCTTTTTTTAATGTCCCTACTCGACTAACTCTTTACATAAGCAAGCAGCAGTTGCCCTCAAGTGTATTTGGTTAAAAGGGCTTAAGATGTGTGTATGTGTGCACAGAAACATTAATGACCATTTGGGGGCTTTTATTTCATCACCAAGCTCTTCTGTTTCAATTTAAGTAATGGTTTCAAGGCAGGCAGGTTAAAAGGTCAGCTTTAGTTCTCATTAGGCTATCTATTCACAGCTTCCTGTATAGATTTGCAAAGTTTTGGGAGAAGAAAATCATGAGAGAGTTTCTTAAATGCCTCTAATTTACCAGCCGCACTGCAAGGCCACCCCTTTCAGCACACACTGTGCTCCAAAACCAAAACCAGCTGTCAAGTAAAGCATTTGTATTGCCCCTCTGCACTTTAATGTACTCTAAACATGCCACTTAAGAAGCATCAAAACTTTTTTCTCCATGAAATGGCATCGTGATATTTGAACAGTTGAAGAGCTTCAGAGACAAAATGATTTGTTTTGCTCTTAGTAGTCATTAAAAGATGCAATATTAAGTTATAAAAGTTGCATTGCCTTGTCATATTTGACTTGTTAGATTCATTTTCCCTCAGGAGGAATTATAACAATTTTGGTGACGTTTCATCAAGGTCATTTTAAATTGACCAGTTATTTAATATATAGATTTATATATTAAGATATTTGGTCAACTGCACTTAGTGTTCATTGCTCCTTAACATACTGTATATAAGCATTTTAAAACATGAAATTAAGATTGTGAACCTGGGAAAACATTATAGATGGTCAACATCATTATGTTACTTTTCCTCACAGTGCCATTTCTAGTGTGGCTGTAGAATTTTACACCAGTTTAAAAAAGGCCCTATTATTCTTTTGGGGATTTCCCTTTTCCTGCAGAGTGTTGTATGTTTTTGTGCATGTAAATGGTCTGCAAGGCTCAAATCCCCTCCAGAGGGAGATTTCTCTGTGAAAGACCTTTTTGAACATTAAAGCATGTAAACATGTCACAGTAAAGGCACAAAATAAAAACAAAATGCACCTGAAAATAAACATAATATGTGCCCTTTAAATGATATTTCAATGTATGGACATTGGGAAAAATAACCAGTAATCAAACATGGATGAGACCTTATTTATGTTCCATTCAAGTTTTAAATAAATGTGGTGGCGTAAAGTTGGTTTTAAACCAGTATTAAATACAAGGCCAAAATAATAATAAATGTCCACATAGCTTCAGCATATTTATTTAGAATGGCAACAGCTAAAAGTTAAAGGGTCTGCCTTTTAGTTTTTGTTTGTTTTATTTCACTGATGCAATATGACTTGTGACAGCTCTCCGCTGTCCACAGCTGGGACAAAAGGAGTCTGAATCATTCCACTAAAAAGGCTCTCCCTTCTACAGCGCCCTCAGTCCGACTCAGTCCAGCCTGCACAGAGCTTCCCTGTGTTCTTCTTCTGGCCCTCTCACCTTCCTGTTGCTTCTCATCCGTCTGTTTACTCTTACCCAGTCCAAAAGAAGCATCCATTAAATCACCTTTAGAGATGAGAACGGGACGTGACAGCTACAAACTGGAGCAAAACAATCTATTCCCCAAACCCCACGCCCACCCCGACCCCACGCCTGTTCCTATCTGTCCCATATCGTCAGCGGCAGAAGCCTGCGAGCACTGCTGTGAGACAGAGAGCAGTTCTTGTTTACTGATGCACACTTTATTGATGTGAGCTGATTCCATCAGGCAACACTTTTGGATGCCACACACCCCGCTGTCTTTCACCGCCTCCCTTCTACTCTTTATGTCTTTACGCCCTAATGTATCTGCCAAGACAAGGCAGACTGCGTGATCCTGAGAAAGCAGAGCTTGAGTGTGTGCTATAAATGTACTGAACTGTTTGTTAATTAACCTTATAGTGGTATTCCATGTTTGGTTGATTTTTTTCTTAAATTAAACAGAAATCATTAAATCACATGCTGGAGAATTTTTTCCACTTCACTTCTAGGGAAAATGTTCAGTGAAGGAATTTCTCTTTCCGCCCACTCAGCCGTGTTTTTCTCAAACCATGGGTCAGTTTGGTTTCCTGATCGGCAGAGTGTGTGTAATTAGCTAATAAGCCTTACCAAGTCTGAGACTGCCTTCGCTGCAAACCGGTTGCCTCTGTCCATCATGTGTGGTGGTTAGATTTCCTCTCACCACGGCAGGGAGCGATTATAACAAATGGATGAGTTCAAACCATCTGTAAGACATCTGATTAACGACGCCGAGCCTCTGTCGTGATACACGGCCCGGAATGGTTCTTGATGTGGAATTGCACTAATGACAGTGCCGGAGAAGTAGCCATGCTCTAGGAAAAACATCACAGAATGAGAAATTAGAACCTTGGAGAGACAGATGAGGTTTGTAGCGAGCAGCTCCGGGTGGCCTCTGCATCCATCTCACACATGATTTGATTGGTGCTCCCAGTCATCAGCTCAGCCTCATAGTGCAGCTGTTGAAGCTAATGTGGCATGAAACAAAACAGATGTTTCTTCTGGTGTCTTTCCTCTAGCCTCTCCATCTCTTTCAACATTTTAAGGGCTTGCACACTTGTTGCACACACACAGTAGTCTATGATACCAACGTTCGGTTTTAAATCGTGTCTTAGATTGATTCTCCAAGTGCTACAGCAAAAGTTGCCTGCAACAAACAGAAGATGATGGCTAATTCTATGGATAAGTGACTACCTTAAAACATGGAACTAATGGACCTAGGTAAAGGAATCGGTATCCTTCAAACAATGTTCTTCACCAAAATCCAACATCATTGGTGGAAATGGGTGCGCCACTTCTACTCATTTTGTTTCTTTCAAAAGTGCCAACTCTATGAATGCCTTCAAGCAGATACTGTCCAAATACTATTATCCCCATTTGAACCATTATTCTGTCACACCCTTCTCTGTGATGTCAGGCCTTTTTTGCCCTCCCCTTTAAGTGTGGCTTTACGAAACAGGTACACTTTTGCCTGTTCTTGTAACCTATGTCAAAGCAAGATCCGGGTGGTACAAGGCTAAAGCATTCTGTCCAAATGACTCTGACCTTTGTTTGTCCAACCAGCTGTCCTCTCAGGAGAAGCTCAGGTCGGAAAAAATGTCTTCCACAGACCTATAAAACTGTGAAGATACATAGTCTTTATTTAGCACAAATCAGCATTGCTTTATTTATTCTTTCACTGATTGATTCCGCTCGACATAGAGAGCGCTGGTAAACCCAAATCCATAAGGGGCCTTGATTCAATATAGCAGACAGTTAATGAATCAAAACATAAACAGAGTAATGTTAGTGTGATTTAAACAGCTGTCTGTTGAGATTACGCCTTTCTAAGGCCCACAGAAGGAAAATAAATATATTTTGAGTGGCAAACAAAACCCCTGGAGTCTTGTTGGAGTCAGTGTGGACTGATACATTTCATATAAAAACAGTTTCATGTGTTCTGTGAGAACGGATGGCTACGAAGGGATGGCTACGAAGGGATGGCTACGAGGATGGCTACGAAGGGATGGCTACGAAGGGATGGCTACGAACGTCAAAAACTCTTCCTTTGCTTTTTATGCGGATTTGCCTTTAAATGTGTCGACAACCCTAAAACGTGTTAATTTGCTGCATACTCCTTCCTTAACTCCGACAGTCCAAAATAGATACTCCAAGCGATATTGCTTTTGATAGTTAACCTTACCGACCTTTGCTTTGTCTTCCTCAGGACACAGCGTTGGACCCTGGAGAGGATGTGGCCCTTCTCTCAGTGAGCTTTGAAGACGCTGAAGCTACACAAGTCTTCCCTAAACTCTACCTTTCCCCCAGCATCGAACAGTAAGCACACCGCATCAACATATACCTTTTTAATTGTTTCTTTTATGAGTTAAATCATTTAATGTTCACACGGAGACAGTGTTTTGTTGGTGACACCACAATAGAAAGACAGCAACATTAGTCAAATATGGGGCCTCGTCTTAGGAGGAGTTAGTAAATCATTGTACTGACACTTTTCAAAATGTATGTGGAATTTTACAACACATATTTAAAAGCCATTATCTCTTAATTGTTTTTTGTTTCACATACTTTGATACAGTTAACTTTTCTGACTTCATGCACATTCCTGAAGTATTCGGCGAGACCGAAAAAGTCTCCCAAGTTTTTTTGCAATCACTCACTAAAAAAGACAAGACACCTTGAGTATCTCAGGGAGGGACGAAGGGTGGCCAAAGGTGATGTGCGCCCACTCGCTTCCAATTGGAGGATGCAAGCTGTAGTTGATGGATTAGTGTGCTCTGAATCTAGCAACATATTATGTCATTGTTAAAAAAATCCCACATCCCAGTGTCTGGACTCATCAGTCGGTTCCTCAAAAAAACAAACAAGAGAAGAACAAAATATGAGATGGATGACACATTGTCTGAGCTAGGAGATGACTGGATGTCTGCAGACATCTGGGGTGTTAACAGTACCGTGTGTGAGTCTGTTTGTGAGTGGGTACTTCAGTTTGCGTATTCTCTTCGTTCAAATCCATTGTTTGTCTTGCTAGATTTAGTTTGTGTGTGTTTGTCAGTTTACTGTGTGTGTGTGTGTGTGTGTGTGTGTGTGTGTGTGTGTGTGTGTGTGTGTGTGTGTGTGTGTGTGTGTGTGTGTGTGTGTGTGTGTGTGTGTGTGTGTGTGTGTGTGTGTGTGTGTGTGTGTGTGTGTGAGCCAGGTATGGGCCCACTCTGACCTCAGGGCCCCACGGTCTGGGCTTTCGTGCTCGGAATAATCTCGGGCTGATGTTTATTTACAAGCACACGCCCCGTCGCACAAGGTTAAGAGACCTCTGCTCCACGACCACCACTCTTTCTCGCTCTCTCTCCTCCTCATCCTCCTGTCTGCCCATGTTCCTGTTTCATCCGCGTCACCCCTGCTCCTCTGTGGCTCCTCTGTTGTGTACCTTTCTCTACTTATTTTTATTATATTGGGATTCTCAAATCTTCTGTCTCCTGCCATTTTCATCCCATTTGCAGATTATATGTTTTTAATTTATATTCCCTCACTAATTCCTGGATAATTGCAAAAGCAGATACATGCACATATATACTCTTCCTCTCCAAATATTTAAATATAATCACTGACACGTTCTTATACCCATGTAACAAGTGCTACAAAATACCCTAATTACACCACAATATACAAAGGTCACCTACTTTTCCTACATTATCTGTTTTTTTGTACTGTTTTTGTGTAAACGCATACCTTAGCGAGAAAGACCTTTAAGAGCAGGACTGAAAATGGCTGCCGGGGTGTCCTAGAGCAAGGTACAGAACTCCCAACTGCTCCCCGGGGGAGGAAAACCTGGCAGCCTCTTCGCTCTGGCACCTCTCCAAAAAAATGCCCTCTGTCTGAAACCAGAGCCCAGTCTGCTCTGAGTGGTTAGCTGGCCGGCTCTGTTGTTATTGATCAACTGCTTAGAGATGTCCCGCCCCTTCCCTTAGCCTATCACGCGCAAAATGGCGGAGCACTAGCCAATAGAAGCGTGAGTGTTGCATTGTGATGTTACTATGTTACAGAAGTAAAGAGTCTAATGGAGGCATTTCAGGCAGTGGGGGGGTGTTTGGTAGAGAAACTGGATGGAACTTTTGGATTTTAGCCTTTCCAGCCCGTTAACATGCACAAATACCTATAACACACTGTAGGAAAGGGCCTCAAAAGCAGAATAAGGCCTCTTTAATCCTGTATTCTTATTTTTTCTCTCTGTGGCTTATTTCCCAAGCATCCTTGATCTTAGTATTTGGCCGTGTTTAAACGAGGAACATGCTGTATTAAAGGACACCTTCCTGCACAGAAAACCCACTTGGTTGAAGAGGCTCTCCAACAAGAGAGCTGTTGTGGCGTTAAAAATTGCAGAATACCTCAGGCTTTCGATATGTGTGTTCATTGCATATGTCTGCATGTTTTATAACCGAGCTGTGTGTGTGTGAGGGAGACTGACCTCGCCACAGTTGCAGACCAGACTGAGAGGCAGCAGTGTTAGAGGCTCTCCCCCCACCCCCCTCCGCCAGTTGCGTGAGGAGAACAGACAGAAAGAGGCTAAAGCAGAGCGGAGAGCAGGAAGTGGGGAAGCTACGGCGCAGAGGATGGAGAGGGGTGGTTGCCGGCGAAGCGACAGAGGGGTTAGATAAAGGAAGAAAAGGCTATAAAACAAACCCTCAAAGAATCGTCTGGAAATGCAGAGGCTTAAACATTTGAGCCCAGCTCCCATTTACCTCCCCTCTTCTCCTTCTTGCCTCTTTGTCTCCAGATTTTTGCACATATGCATATCAAGGCTGCGTATGAATATGCTCCACTACATGCTTTTGTGCACCTTTTTGTCAGCTGTGTGGGAGTGTGTTAATTCATGACCCAGGGCGAAAATGAACGTCTTCTTCTCCTACCATTGTTTGATGACAAGCGATTGCATGTGTGTGCGTGTTCGTGCATGAGCGCATTTTGTATTGTGTTCACCGCGGATGCTACTTAATTTAGCATGCCGATGTGTGCGAAGCAGCCTCTTGCTGTATGTGTTCATGCAGATATTTTACCCTGTTAATACATGTCCGTGTCCTTTCTGACCCTTGTTAGTCTTTGGTCTTGTGTAGCTGCCTCTGCATTGGCTCCAGTGAAGAGGAAAACCCATTACGCCGCAGCGTTCCTCTGTTTTTCTAGCCAGCTTTTGATGGACGGTGACATTCAGGAGCATTATAACCCCAGCTAAAGCAAATGTTCACAATATCACCGAATGCCATGCATAAAATTCACATCAAAACACTGTGGGAAATTGTTTAAATCACTTCTCATTTTATGAAATGGTGAATGCAGCAGCTGTGGACAGCTACAGAAATTGGCTCAGCTTGGGTTTTGGCACCACTGGATTTCAGTGTTTTTACTGGCTGTCATATCAACTACATCTATTCAGTGTCAAAATGTTCTGAGGTTCTTTATGTCTGCAATCGTTCTGTCATTCCAGCTTATAATCAGTCAGGTTATCGTTTTTCTTACTTTCTTTTTGGTTTTTGCATTCATACTCCATCTGTATACTTCCTTCCCTTGCTCTCTTTCCCCAAGTACTGCTACCTTGTCTATGCATTTGGTTGACTTAAAACTGTGCAAAGAGCAGATTTGTATTCCTAAAATTACATTTTTTTTTCATGTAACTACAGTGGTTGTGTAATGAGTTCTGAACACTGCTCGGACGCAGGTCAACTCCTTAATCCTAAACGCATCCTACTGATGGAAATTGATACCAATGGCATTATGGATTCTGCTTATCAGTATATTTTTATTGATTCCCTTATGCAGTACATTCCTGATCACTTTCTATGTGATTAAAAAGGAGGCCTACACATGTTTTAAGTGTCCCTGTAGTTGTTGTATTATTAAAAAAGCCTACATATGTTGAGGTTAAGTTAACATCAATAACGCATGATATTTACCCTTGCGTTCCTGGAACGTCAGCCCATGTTGCGTCTACTGATGTTGCCACATGTAGCTGTTTCCACCCTAAAATTATTATGTTTCAGACATTACAAGTAGGACTTTTGTCATACTTCTTCATTCAGTAATGCCATACTTGGACCATTTTTCATTTCTGCCATGATTTCTTTCCAGCAAAGTGTTTACGTTGTGACACACGACTTCTTGCAACATGCAACTGTCAGAAAAAACATGCCAACAATGATTAAAGAAAACGATAATTTGAACCAGTTCTCGTTGCCCATCCCCAATCTTTGAGAAGTTAATGGAGGACTGAAACTGTGTCTTCTGCTGAGCCTCCTCTGGGGAAATTGTTTTAAAACGTATCTGTAGAAAATGACTTTTGTTACGTCACATTTTTGATCATTTTTTAGGGATGACCCTGGCGACCAACACAATACGTTTCTCTGTTGAAGTCTGTTCCTTTACACAACTGCTCTATCATTTCATCTTGAAGTGTGGCACCTCTGGATTTCAGTGTTCGTACAGGCTGTCATATCAATTCAGTGTCAAATTCTCCTGGGATTCCTCATGTGTGCAATTTCACTGTGTACCCATCTTTCCATCTTTATAGAATCTGTTTCCATTTGGTCCATCATTCTCTATCCTGCCATCCCTTCCCTTATCCGTTACTGCTGTCCTGTCGATCACACTTTTTTTGAAATCCACTTTTTTTCCAGTTTTTAACTCTTGCCTCCTTAGTCGTATCTCTCCAACCCATCCCAACCGCATGTCTGCCGCCTGTCTCTTTTCTCGCCATCTCTTTCTCCATTTTTCTATCACTCTCTCTCCTCTGCTGATCCCTCTGGCTGATCCTCAAAGGGAACCGAGAGAGTGAGTGGGACTTAAAAGAGAGAGAAGAGCTGTGCTCTACCCAGCAAGGTCGTCCCTCGCTCGACTGAAACGCAGCGAGCGCGGCAGAAAAAAACACAACACACTGGAGAAGAGAGCTTTTCCCTCACTCTCCTTTTCTCTTTCCTCCACCTCTCTACTCTTCTCTTTCATCAGTCCTGAGTTGTTTGATATCTCACTTTCACTCTCCTTCAGCAGGGGCTCGGATCTAACGGCTCTGAACGCAAACTCGTAAGCCCCCTGAGCTACACGGTTATACCTCTATTCCTATTCCCTCTTCCTCTCCCTTTCTTGCTCTCTCTGCTACTTTTTCTTCGCTCGTCTTCAAACAGATCATCACCGTAATGTTCTCTGCCTTACAGAGCGGCGAGGGGGAAATAAAAGATGTTGAAATACCCCGACAGACACCCACATTTTTACCAATAATGTACAGTGTGCGTTGACTTGCATCGGCTCCTGTCTTTGATGCGACTGTACCTACGTATATGCTTCCTTTTCCGTATAAATTATTGATTTGAGAAGTCATATCACTGTTATTCTGTAGGCTTACAGATTCACCTGCTTAAGATTCAGTGTTTGTTTGTTATATAATGTTTTACAGGCCGGCTAGAAGAAGATGTACTGTGAAAGGCATGGTGTTACGCTGTGTAGCGCTCATGATTTGTTTCCCCTTCTTACTCAATTTAACTAGCTGTTTGGATTTAGACGTTTAGAGAATGTAAGAAACGTGAGCTTTTTGGACTGTCAAGATGTTATTTTCTTTAAAAAGTAGTGTTGCACTGGAGGTCGTCTTATGATCAGAACAAAAAAGGAAGAATACATTTTGGTATGCCAGAAAAACTGAGTATTTATGAGACAGGGCAGTAGTAGGGTCACTGTTATCAAGTGGGTTGGGAGTTGGCTTGGAGTTATGTTCCAAGGAGACAAGTCCAATTAAAGATATGAATAACTATCGGATTGGGTAGAGGTTTCCAGAAGATGTAGATAAAACATATTCATCCCTCTGGAACTTTATAACATCATGAAACTGTTTTCTGCTGAACTAGCATAAATTCCTTCTGTGGTAAGGATTTTACCTTTCAACTGATTGTTACATACAGTACATTAAAGCTGTCTTTATATAGTTTGTAATAAATAATAAAAGTACATTTTGTTGGGCAACAGGTTTAATAATGGCTAAGTACAGTATGTACATTTTATGAATAACACTAAGTAAAAAAGAAAAATAGCAGATACGTACTTCATAGTAATAAGCGTGAAATTGCAGGAAGTTATATTGCACTTGCATGCATTTTGCACAAAATGTTATATTTACAGACAGTGGTATTCCAGTCTGTGAGTGTGGGGGTGTCTACCAGGGGCCGTGGAGATTCTACAGCCGGACCGCCGCAGGAAGGAAGGACCTGCGGTATCTCTCCCTGAGACACCGAGGGTGAAGCAGACACATGTTTTAGGTTAATATGTTGACCAATATTCACTCTATATACACTGCTGCTTATTGCTCCAATGTTAACTAGCCAGTCGGTAAACGCTGTCCTGCCTTCTGTGGCCGTAAAGGACACTGATAAGAGCAGTAAGGTTTAACCAAATCTGAAAACCAAGCCCTTATAATTACAGGAGCCCTCATGTTATCTTGTCTTTAAGTTCGTCACAACTAGTGAGCGTTTTCATAAACAGGAGGTAATTTGATACTTTTTTGATATAAGCAGATTGCTAAAGATGCTTTGAAAAACACAGACACCATTTTTTATTTTATGCATGTATCTGATTAGCTATCATATCTGTTAGCTAAGTGGACTTATCCATTAATCATTTGTGGAAAATAATTGGCTACTATTTTGATTTATTTTGTTATATTGTCATATACGATATATCGTAAAGTAAATTTCCATGTAAGAATGGCAGGCGGCTTAAGACGAGAAGTCACAAGCTAAATGTTTCACACACTGATCTTTGAGAGGTTGTTATTGTCAACCTGGTGGTTGAAAAATCACTGGTGCAATCATTGCATATCTAACTTTCACACACACTATTATGCTGTGGACAGAACAGGAGAATACAAAAAGGATAATATTATATTCATTAGCTTTATTTTTACGAGGACCCATTACTATATGCCCTGTTCAGCCACCTGTTTTGATTCTGTTAAAGATAACTCAAATTGTTTGTGATTTTTTCCTTATCTGTTGTTAGCGAGGCAGCGATGAAATGCTCATTAGCATGCCTTATTGAGACATCATTTTTAATAGTGAACAATTTCAGTGGTTCACTGGATTGTGTCATTGCAGTGTGCATCCTTTCTCAGACATTTCTTTGAAATTCTGAGTAAACCTGACTCTCTTTTTGGTTTTAATGGTCTCTACAACTACTCACCAACCAGACACATTGCTCTTTACATTTGCTCTTTATTTCTCGTTTACCTGATTGTACCGTGCCCATGAGATGAGTTGGATACATCTCTCCTTCCCCCAGAAAAACCTGCTGCTTGGCATAAAAGAATCGAGTGGGCACCGTCTCTGCCCCCAAACCAGATTTAGTAGCCCAGAAAAATCAACACAGAGAGACAGTTTTAGGCTGCAGTGCACTAATGTTTGTGTATCTGCATTTGCCTGTAGGTGCCTCTGCGGTTGTGTGTGTGTGTGCATGCCTGCTTACTGATGTGTGTGTTTGCATGTGCCTGTGTGGGTGTTCAGTTTGTGTGTGTCCCTTCTCCAGGGTCTGGAGAGGTGTTTTGTAGCCTTTGAAATTCTTTGCATTTGGATCAAATATTTTTCAAGGTTTTTTTGAACGTCTTGTCACAGTCAGAAATTGTCCGTCTGATAAAAAAAATTCAGCACTAACCCGGAAACCCACTCAACAGTCGAAGATATCAGTGCAGACACTTCTCTTAGTCTCTGCCGCACAAAGCACTTCTCATCCTTGTCTCCTTGAACACTGCTGCATTGTGTTTTTCTATACATCTGTTCAAAGTGAGTTCTGCGATGCTGCTTTTATATTGGAAGTGAGTTCTCCTCAATATTTAGGCCATCTTAAATCTCCAGTGGCTGGTATACAGTGTGTATTTATGCTTAATATCTTCACTGAAGTCAAAACGTGAGAAAAGCACAATTGTTTCCAAAGAAATCAAAACAATATAAGGTTTATAGATGGATAGATACATTAATACATATGATAGATCTTGGTTGTGTGTTTTTATATATATTTTATGAAGGATTTTAGCCATCAAACTAAAAGAGAAGCAAGCCGCGTCATAGAATCACTGATTGTATCGTGATACCGCTTTGTGTGTTTTTACTTGCTTCATTTTCTGTGTTTTTTTCGAGAGAGAGACAAGAACTTTGCAGATAACTCGGCTTCCGATAAAAATCTCCTGAAAATGTGGATCTGAAGTTAAGAGAAACATGAACTTTAGTAGCAACTCTGCTCGCAGAAAGTCAAGGATGTCTGTGGAAGCAACACAGGTTTTACTGCTTTTTTGTGATACTGCTTTATTCAGGGTTTTACCATTTTTTTAAAGACTCTGCTGGTCTGTTTTGAAGAATTAAAGACCTGTGCACATCATTTGGGCCTAGTTAAAACAATATGTGTACCATAAATAGGTAACTTGATACTTCATATCAAGCTACCTATTTTTTAATTGTTTTGATTGAGAGATCCTTAGTATCAGAAAAATTCCATATAATGCGTCTAATGCACTCTGCTGTTAAGGCCTGTCTCAAAACTGCAAATTGCTTTTTGAATACATGAAACAATGAATTAAGTCTGAAGCTTTGGTAATCTAGTGATAAACAGCAACAAAGGGTCATGTGGAGCTCACAGGACCATTAGCAGAAACCCTGCTCCCAACTACTGCCATGGAAGGGATCAAATTGGGCAACCTTATCAGATACTAGTGAAATTGTGTAATGGTTGCAGCCTGGGGCTTTCTTATTAATCTGGATTTATTCAAAAAGCATAATGAATAAAGGATCTGAAAACAATTCTGCACTCCAGGATGGTCACCTCATAACAGAAAGGTTGCTGAGTCCTGTTGCTAAGGGCCTTGTCCAGTCTCAGAGGAAGAAAGGATGTTATTTAGACCAAGCAGTCAACAAGCAGAGTCATATGTGGAACTCTGTGGAGCCTGCAGGCTTTAGGAAACGAAGAAGGCAATCAAAATGGAAATTGTGCTGCTTTGAAAACACGTTTGAAATCTCCAAACAGTTCTTCTCAGCCTTATCTTTCACTTTGGTAATGAATCATATATGCCCTCTTTCCAATTGAGCTTTTATCTGCTCTCGCGCTGTCACTGCCACTGTCATACACACCCTCTCTCACACAAACACACATAAAACCACACACAAATAAACAGACTCGTCACCATCCACCTGAGTCACGGAGGATAATCTCTTTGGTTGATGAAGTCACAGGCAGCCCTGTCACTGTACAGCATGAGTGTGTGTGTGTGTGTTAACATGTGTGTTTTCTACTGTAAATATGTCATACAGTAGGTTGCATTGCTCAGAGGGGTTGTGTTCGGCAGCATGTCTGCACGATGACTCCAGTGTGTGTGGGTAGTGTCGAGAGCGATGTCACCAGTGGAGACAGAAGAGGGAACTCTTCAGGGGGCCACTTGGAAAATAAAACGGCATTATGTCTCCATTCTGAGCCCACCCACTGGAAGCTCTGTATTTAAAGATCATACTGTCAACAGTGTGGTAACATCAGCATATTCATTCAGATACCACACCATTTCAGAAACAGTGTTTTCTTTATATTTTTAAACTTAGATACATTTACAATTGTGTTTATCTGATGAAAATAATTTGTGGCTCAAATGTATTCGCAAAAAAATAAAAATGCAGCTGCAACACATTCAAACTTGCCAAATAATTAGGCTGTTAAAGACTGTGGAGGCTAAAATGTAATAAATAAATAATAAAATAAAAGATACAAATAATTCCAATAATTAATTAATAATGATGATGATGAATACAGTAGTTTAAGACTTAGTAAATGTATCAAACATAATAAGAACTGCCTCTTTAGTATTTGTAGTATTGTACTTTTAAACTGATAACATGAGGTTAATTTGTCTGTTTTTAAGTACATTTATCTTAAAATAAGTTCCAAAAGAGATGTGTGTGTAAACCTAACCTCGGCATATTCAAATCTGTCACTCTTAAAGCCTCTTTCTTAACATTTTCACCCACAGCAGTTAGTGTTGCCTTTTATGTTAGAAAGAATATCCCTGACGGTGTCATCAAGATGACCTTTAACAGAAGTGGTGCATTACAAACAGGGGATGTTGAGTTTGAAAGGCATGGTCATTTACAAGGCAGGTGTCAAATAATCCTATTGGTTATGGATTATGTGGAATGTACTGCTCGGCACTTCTTTTGAGCTTCACACTCTTCCTTTTGTTAGATGTTTTGTGTGAGTCCTGAAACTTTATAGAAGTTCCATACCAACAATTTACCCCCATGTATTTGCATTGGTTGTCACAATCCTGTATCATCATTGTGAGTTGCCATAAATCTTTAAATATAGGGTGCAGGTTTGCATATTTTACTTGCTGCCTTACTCCCTTTCAGTTTGACCTTGAGTTAAGGTGAAGCCTTTCAAATGTTTGATTCACATTTTGGCACCAAAGTGAAATTTATACAGCCTCACGCGGTTAAACATGGCTCATGTTCAAGAGATATTTTCTTGTCAGCATTAATCAGTTGAGGTCATAAGGTTCCTTCAAGGTGGAGAATGAAAACATATTATAATGTTTAAAAACTGTGGGTAAAACGGTATTCCAGGGTCATGTCTATAATTCACACTCATAATACAATATGATGCATTTGAAGAGTTTATAAAACTCCTTATAAATGTTAATAATAAGCATTACAATGTATACCAAGTTTTCAAAGTGTTGCAAGTGCTGACTTGTATTCAGCCTTCATAATGCTTTATGTGCTTGATTACTATTGTCATGTTTCTTCCTATAAAAGTTTTAACAGATAAACCTCACTTTGAAATAATTCATATTTTATGACTAGAAATTGAAGTCACTAACACATGCAACTTTACACAACAAGTAGCCCAAGGCTAAAAGCTACAGGACAGAATTGATTCAACATTGTTTTAAATGTCAACACTTAAAACAATGTTGAATGCCTGGGTTGAAAACTGTACGTCTTTCCTCCTAACAGCTGTTTTATTGCCGTGTTTTTAATTAGACCTGTTTGCACGCTTTGCTTTAACAATGGATTTAACTGAAATAGCAATGCTTGAAGAGGCCCTATAACGCTCATTTTCAGGTTCATATTTGTATTTCCTCTTTTCACCCTCCGTCTGAAACCAGAGCCCAGTCTCCTCTGATTGGTTAACTGGTCAACCGCTGAGAGATGTGTTGGAGCGCTAGCCCATAGAAGCGTAAGCGTTGCATAGTGATGTCACTGCAAGGAACTAACCCCAGGGGTACAATGGAGGTGTTTCGGGCAGGGGGGGGTCTCCTCCCTATAAAACACTGAATAATGTGAGGTTTGTCTATACGTGGCCTGATGTCTGAAATACATTTGGACACTAAGACTAGATCAATACGTTTTAGAAGTTCTCGGACCATTTGTTAGATACTGTACCAGCTCAATAGTCTGGTGTCTCAGCCTCCTTTCAATGCAGTGTTCAATATGCAAAACCATAGAAAACCAAATTGCATTACATTTGTTCACATGCTTGCGTTTCACACACACGAGTGACGAACACCACCATCTATTTAGTGCCTCAGTCCGCATTTCCATCTGAATGATATGGCGCTATTCTTAGATTTGTGGGAGGATAGATGGGCATCATTGAGATTTTCATTTTCAAAAGCTCTGCTCATCGCTGCAAGCCTTTTTCAATCGACCGTTTGTTGGTGCACGGTGAAATGCACAAGCTAATGCTAATTATGTGCACAAAGCCTACTGTAAATGGAGGCTTTGGAGTTTTGGAGGAAAGGAATGTGACAATGGGAACGGATTCACGACAGTTTGCATGGCTTCTCTGTGAATAGGAACGTATTAATATTCAGACTGTCATTTTGCAAAGAGACGAAATTTAAGATTTATTTAAATTAGTGATCTGGATTAAAGCTTTTAAGGTATCTCGGAGTGTGATTCTCTCAATAATTTAAGGAGGCCCTTTTATGCTTTTGGGATTTTTCTTTTCTGTAGTGTGTTATATAGGTTTATGTGCATGAAAATGGTCTGCAAAGACTAAAATCCCCAAGTTCTCCCTCCCCACCGGAAACGCCTCCAATGGACTCCTTTGTTTACTTCTGTAACATAGTGACATCAAAACGTAGCACTTACACTTCTACTGCATTATCTAGCATTCCAACAAATTGTACATGATAGGCTAAGGGGCAGGACATCTGAGCAGAGTGGGCTCTGGTTTCAGACAGAGGGTGAAAAGAGGTGCTGCAGCACAGGCAGTATGAGAAAAATAAAGAGCTTTTTAAAGCATGGAGACATGTCCCAGCAGAGGTACAAAATACAAGTTTTAACCTGAAAATTAGCATAATAGGGCCCCTTTGAACTCGGATATTACTTGGATGATGAGAAAGCAAGTGTTTTTTACAGAATATGTTTCTAAGTTGTTCTTAAAACAGAGCTCTTAGGCAGGTCAACAAAACAAATCCAGTCACTATTGACCTTTACCTGACCTCTGTTAAGACATCATTTTTTTCAAAAATATTTCTGGTTTTGGTAAGTGAAGCACATGATGCTCCAACTCCCTCTGTACAACTCCCACAACCTTTCTTTGGAACACTGTGCAATTCTTCTGAACTTCACACATAAATCATTAGCTAATTGTTACAAAAAAGTTTCCAGCAAAACTCCTTTCTTCCTCCCTGCAGCGATGCAATAATTGTTGACGCAACACTTACAGTATATAAACATGTACTGGTGCTGCGCTTTTTATTCTTTGAAAAAGCTCTTACTTATTTCTTAGAATTATTGGAAATGCTTTCATTTGACAAGTGTACCTATTAGAAATAAAACATCTTATACGCCACTCCCCCTTTATTGAATAAGGCATCAGATGGGAAGAAAATGATCCTACAGCTTAATGTTAAAGGATGTTAATCTGAAGCTCTCTATTTAACACTGCAAAATATTAAGCGTTTACAAAAGTATTGTTTTGTACATACAAGTATGGATTAACAAAGGCCTTAAAATCTTGACGGACGTATTCTGTAGGAGCCACATGTAAGGTGTTTTTAATGTTTGGAATGTGTTAATTTTCCCTCATTATTGGTGGTGGGTGTGCACTGAAGCTTGGGGCGGAGTTAGGAGTGGGGTTTTACCCTGGCTGCATTCACCTGCTCACTTGTGGTTTTGTATGGAAGAGAGAGGGGATGAGTTGGGAGTTGAAGTTTCTCTGTTTACCGCATTTATACCACTTTTCCTATCGCAATTTCCTGCCATTTTTCACTGCAATCCCCATCGCACTGCAATAATACCACTGATTGGATTGTATGTCTTTGTCAGGTTTGTTTCCGTATTTAGCCCCTCATTGCTTTTTTGGACTGCCTGTCCACAAGTGAATAAAATTAATTTTTAAACAACGTCTTTATTATTAATTAAATCAACTGCTGTTTAGTTATACAGATCAGAGTTGCTACTTCAGTGTAGCTGGACTTACAGTTATGTTCATTCTCGCTGTTCTCATTGAAACATTTTTAACACATTAGTGACTATTGGTCCATGATTTTCAACTGTTCATAGGTTTCATTAAAAAAAACTACTTCTAAGCATTGAGATTGGAAAACCTTTCTCTTTTGCTTTCATTCTTGATGTGCTTGGTTCGAAAGACAGCTCTTGGATGATGGGTGGGGTCGTGGCCTCGGTCAGTGACGCACTGTTGTTGTGTTTTACCTTTACATACATTATTAATCTTCTCATGAGAGCCTTTCTGATCAACTTAAGAACAAACCCCTGGGGCTGCATCTCAACGTATACTCAGTGTGATCTTTGACATTTGACATAATGTTCATGATGTGGGTTATTTACATGCATCATACATGCTTAACCTGGTGAGCGGCGTTCATCCACTTCAGCGATGCTTTTCAAATAACACAACAGCATTTCTAAATGCCCTCCGAGTGTCCTCCCATAATGAAGAATGAAATAAAAATAGAAAGCGGCGGAAGGAATCCTCCTCTATGTGTCTTTAAATGAGCATTAAAAGCCAATAAGCGGTTCCTTAAGACCTTTAACCTGTCCTCAGGGTATTCCCCCTGTTTTTGCCCCAGATCAGGGGGAAAAAACGCGGGAGTGACTGCTTCGGTTGGTTAGTCATTAGGGAGCTGCAGCAGCAGATTTCCTGATTAAACAAGCATGCACTAATCACTAATGGAGCTGTGCTGCAGGATGGAGTCAGGAGGATGTCAAAAGAATAACCGAACAAGTGAAGGAGAATGAGGAGGATGCCACGGGCATGAGTCACCCCTTTATTTCCTAATTCCACAACTTCAGGAGACGGCAGCCAACTATGTTGGTTTTGCTCTGTTAACATACATTTTCAATAAGCCAGGTGATCACACAAAGTCTCAAACTGTGCTAAAGACTGTTGTGATGGCACAGAGAACATCCTACTTACTGTGCTGTGAAATCTTAAGTATGTGTATTTACGGGCCAAGTGTTTTCTTTTTTTTGTTCAATCAGTGCTCTGGGAGGCTCCTCAGCACTCCATATCCCAGCATTCCCCAGTGGAGGATGCCTAATTGACTACGTCCCTCAAGTGTGCCAGTTACTCAACAACAAGGTAACAGTGTTTTTGTAAAACTTGACTTTTACACAGCATTGTTTGCTTCACAATGATATCGACAATTCTGTCAAGAAAGAAATATTTCCTCTCGTATGACTTATGGTATGATTTATATGTAACCTAGGTTGAAGTATTTCTGTTTCTCACGTGAATGTGCACATTTAGAAAATAATCAAACGTTATGTCTGCACCTGCCAGTTATCCACCTTGATGACGTAAGAGATGTGTTAATTTCCCTATAGAGCTGCAGAAATTAGTCATCAATAAAAAATAATCAATTTATCATTAAAGTACTTTACAATGTAAAATTGTTTATTCCAGCATCTTGAATATGGACATTTCCTGCTTTTCTCTGAATATCTTTGGGTTTGGACCTGTGAAAGACATCCCCTTGAACATTGAATAACTGGGATCGACAATCAGAAAAAAATATCCAAAATCCAAATACTGATAAGTTGCAGCCCTATTCCATTACAGGAAAGATTTGTGTTCTCCGTTATAAATTGGGGAAATAAATATGAGTAAAAAAATATCAACATATCTGCAAAGATCCAATATGGTGCATCCCTTACCCTAAATGTCGAGCTAGGTTAGTTAAGCACAATATTTCTCTCTCTTTGATTCTGTGTGCTTTTAATGCATATTTGTAAGGTTGGTACACCGAAGCCCGTGTCCACTGAGGTATGTCTTTTGTCAAGCTGTATGCGTGTTTGTTAACGTGTGTATGGGCACTCATGCACATGTGTCTGGCATCTGCCGGCGTGGGCGTGCTGGCCGCCCTCCACCGGCCGTCTGAGCGCTGCCTGGCCTCCGCAGGTTGACAGGTAGATATGCAGTGTAGATGCGATGTAATGCCATTTGCCTCAGGAGAAATGCCCATCCCCTGCTACACACACACACACACACACACACACACACACACATACCCTCCATCTATTTATGTTTACCTGGCCTGAGACCAGCATACTCAGGGTGTCCCTGCCTGACCTCCATGTCTCTGGGTATTTAAGTTTGGCAGTGTCTGTACCGCTCCCTTCACATACCATCCATGAGAGGAACAGTCAATTACACTTTTTATATATTTATGCAGTAAAACATACATATAGTCCATTATAACTGTGTAATTATAGAAACACTCCACTCTTAAATAACCTAGCATATGCATCATTCAAAAATGACTCGTGAATATTAGCTCCAGAAGCTAATACGCCCTGAGGGTTTTGCAGTCTTCGCCTATGTACACACAGTATGTGATCAACTCACAAAAGTCAAAGCATTAGTTGCTTTCGATCAAGTTAAATGAAATCACGCTTAATGTTTAGTTGTTGTTTTTTGACATGATCGTATTAGTGTAGTAGTTAATTGGCCTAGGAGAGAGAAGCTGAGAGGAATTAATAATGAAGCATAATCACATTTATATTTTCAGAGTTTTTTCATACTGTGGGTTCTGGGTCTATGCTTTTGTCTTAAAGTGTATTAACAAGGGCCCAGTGACATAATTATAGAGCAACATTACATGTGATTGATAATGACATAATTATCAATCACATGTAATATTTAAATGGTTAGCTGGTATTTTCTCAATGCTGGCATCCTTCTTACTAAGTAGAAATAAGGTTGAACTGTTGACCAGAATAATCGTAGTGATGGCCTGGTTTTTGTAACTTTGCTAAAACGCTACATGTACATTGTACACCTTACCAACAAATACACTGCAACACCAAAAACACCAAAAATGTCTCAATTTAAAAGTCTTAATGTTGTTTTTTTGTCTGATCATGTGTGTTAAATTAAGGATTTTAGCTTTTTAGGTGTTTTGCCAACAAATGCATCCACAGGGTCTTGTAGAGCATGCTTTACTTAGAAATAGTGGAAAAAATACTTTTGAAATAAAGGCTAAAAGTCTAAATCAGTTACACCTTTCAACAGAATTCAGTTCAGTTTGAATAAAAAACTAAACTAAACTAAAAAAAATTACTTCACTTGCAAATCAGTAAGCACAGATAAACAATGCATTTTAACTTCATTGAAAAAAAATTAAATGGTACTTTTCACCACTTTTAGTTCTGCCCCCTGTAACTGCGCTATATGGCAAATCGGATGAAGTATTAGAAGGACTCATCCCTACAGTGTCTTCTTTCTCTTGTATGTTTTATCCATTATGATGTGTTTATTGTATTCCTTTTTTGATTTGGATCTTATCAGACAACCGAAACACATAGCATTTTTTAAATGTATTTGTAGACAGACATCAGATTCGTCCCGCTGTACAATGGGAAAGCATGGTGTGACTGCTTTTGTGACAGTAACAGAGAAGAGATTTCCTAATCGCACAGCAGGAAGGACTTCCGGCGTTATTGCATCACCCTCCCCACAGACACATGCACTCAACAAATGGTTGAGCGGGGCGAGTCATGGGTGCAGCCGGTTTGAATACCTGCGGAGCAACATCACCTGTCTTGCATCACTCAAAGCTCCAGGCAGCCAATAAAAACACTTAGCTTCAACTCCCAGGGACAGCGGGGGAGGGAAATCCTTTTCTCAGTATGGCTGTGAGAGTTCAGTGATCTGCAGTTCCCTTGAAACAGACCCCCCCCCCCCCCCCCCCCACACACACACACACACACAGTGTTACTAGATAAACAGCTTATTGAGTATGTGGCCTTGCAGCCTGTGAGAAAGCTCAATTGCCGCCTCCACTGTCCCATGTAAACATAATTGAACACGAGGCTGAGTCACAATGTGTGTCCTTGTTTAAGAGCTCTTGCAGATATGAGACCCTCACACACACGTACATAACTGAGCGTATCACAGATTACCACTTTCTTCTTTCAAAACAAATGCCGTCATTCATACATGGTTGATGAGTAATCAAAACCATGCAGCAGGAAGGCAATGCTGTCTCTAGCTGTATTCATGAGCTGTCAAGTCCTCAAATGAACCACACAGTTTTACTACATGCTAAGAGCGGGATCATATAATCAATATCAGCAATACAGACTTTTCTAATGCATTATAGATGCACTGGCACTCATCACGTTACATTATTTTGGCATTGACGGAGCAGAGGCTCATTTTGTCTTTACCTGCAGATAACTGAACTCTGAAACTGCTCTTTTTCAGAAATCTTCCTTTGTAAATAATTTCCTCTTCTATTTCTGGTTAAGGAGGTTATTTCTTCTTCTATTACTTTTTAATTGAGGTTATTTCCTCTATTATTGCTTGTGATGACCCAGAATACTTTTGAACAAACCATTGTAGTGAGACAACAGGGATGTGGTTGATTTATATAATTTATTAATATAAAAAACACACATTTAATAAACTGTCGTTAAAGCCACTAGCAGCTAATGACAGTTAGTCATTTTACCTTGCTGATCATATATAAACATTATTTAAACTTGACAGAAACAAAATAAAACTCATCAAATAAACTGAAATACACACACAAACTGGAAACTGGAAAACTGGAAAAGGAGTCTATGCTATTTTTGGTGGTCTAATTTTAACACTAAAGGAATTCTGCTGTAGGTCTTTTCCATATTCAGGTTTTTCCGCTTTGCCTGCATTACCCATGTTTGTAACCATGGTGCTAAGGCTTAGGCTCGCTAAGGTGAATGGAGCAGGTCACCTTCATGGCTGGCTGGCTGACTGCAGGCCTTCTCACCTGCCCAGGATGCTCAACAGTCAACCAGAGCCCTTAGCTTGTCCTCTTTTGACTTTAAGATAATACTTAATCACACCTGTCAGAAATGGTTATGTGCTGACAAGAGGAGAACCTTTTTATTGAGTTGGGAAGTTCGTGGATTGATGGTCCATTGGTGCTTTTTCTACATCTTTGAAAACACTTTTTAGCCAGCTGGTGCAATTTTATTTTGGGTGGTATGTTCATAATACCATGGCTGATAAGTATTAGGTACTTTTGGCAGTTATACTTCTGTACTACTAAGACAATCTACCTTAGTAAAAGCCTAACTGTGGGTTTTCCCTTTTTTCTAATGAGACTCAAATAGTTTCAAAACATACATATAGTTCTAAAATGTTTCCTGTCTTTTCTTGAGATTTATGAAATTACATAAAGACTCAATGTAGAGTTGACTGAAATGGAGAAAGACATTGAAATGAGCACAGTACCTTGAGCAGACAGTGTTTTTTTGTTACATTTGACAGACTCTATGGTAGAGCTGTTAACACCAGCCTATTTGGCTGTCAAGTGGTAAGCTAAAGACTTTGTACTTTGTACTGTGACATTTAAATGTGCCTGTACAAAAATTGCATGTAATGCTACTTTTGTGCTCTGAGCCGTTTGGTTTTAAAGTGAAAGCAAGCATTAAAAAGTTCACCTCTCTTAATCTCTGTACAGGGCCAAGCCATTGTTTACATTCTGGGTAGGTTCTCTTGGAAAGCCTCTCAGCAAGTATGTACATTTGGTCTCAGGCTGTACACACACTGAGAGTTAGCTCTGGCTTTAAATGGCCTAATTCAGGGCAAGACGGACCCTGAAACCATGTGCTGAAGCGGGGGGGATGCATTTGATGAGATTGCAAACAATATTCTTGTTGGCTGAACCTTGTTTGCATAATGCTATAAGGGAATTCTTCCTGGACAAAACCTATAATCATGTAATAAAAACAGTTCTTCTGTTGATGTCTTTACTCATTTTTTACCAATAAAACATTGTCAAATGTTGTTAAAACTTTAGGTATCGATGGACCAATTGATGGCAAATGTACATAAACAGAACAGTATTCATCTCTGTGCTATCCCCATGGATGCATTGTGAACCGCTGCATGGACCTTTGGCACATATTCATTTACAGTGCAATCTTGGTTCAGGGTGTGTCACCATCTAGATTTGAATGTACAATACTATCATAATTATTTGGCTTTTGGCACCACTGGAGCAACCTATTTGGAAGTCATAACCTTAAAACAAATACTTGCTAACATTTTACAGCTTCTGAGGTTCAACAGATATGTGTCTCTTGATTTGACCTTAATATCAAGAATAATGTTCAACTTTCACAGATAACACTGTTTAAAAGAAACTTGAACTTATATATTTTGTTGAGCTATGTCATTATGTTATACCAAATGTTTTCAAAAATGTTCTGAACTAAAGAAATGTGTCTTTAGATTAAGATAGACAGTCTTTTTTATTCTGGTTTCAATTTGTGTCCTGTATTGGCGATGTAGTCCCTTAATGTGCTAGCATTGTGGCTATCTGCAATAAGATAAAGATAAGATAAGAATTACTTGATTAATCCCAAACTGGGACATTTTTGTAGGCATAGAAAATAATTAGAAATAAAGAGAAGAAATAAACAATGCTAAAGTGTAGACATCTCAAAGAAGAAAGAGAAATAAAAATAAACTGGTATTAGAGAAAAGATAGATACAGTTGACTATGACGATAAATAATCTATAAATTGTCAAACAATTAAACACTTTTGAAATTAACTACATATAAAGCAGGATATTATATACATGATAGTGCAATGAATGGAATATTAAATCAAATATAAATGTACAATGTACAAAGTGAATGTTATGTTCCAGTTAACAAGAGAGGCTATGCAGCAGAGAGTTGTCATAGAGCGTCTTTTCTTCCAGTTTAAAGCAACATTTTTGTGATCGTTTTAATTTTTAGCTGTTTATTTTAACCAGATAAAGGATTTTAGCCAACAATATTTGTTTTTTTCCGTTATGAGAGAAACAAGCTGTTCAAACGTTAGCGTCAGCCGGGCTGCATCTCGAGAAGTACTGATGTCAAACATTAAGACTTTTAACAGGCTTTGATAACCTTGTCTGTTTGTTTTGGAGAGAATGACACCTCCTGATAGTTTGGCTTCCTGTAGAAACCTCTTGGACTATGAGGAATAAAGGAGAAGCTGAAAGCAAAGACGCCAATGGACGCCACCTACCTCGTCTTTGGTTTTGTTTGATTGAGACACCGTTAGCGTCAGGAAACCACATTTTGTGTGTTTCAATGTAAATTTGAGTAAATAGGTTGTCAAAATTCCAATTTAAAAACAAAGATCCTTTTTCATCGTTCTGTGTTTTCTGCCTTTTTCATTGTGTGTACTGAACCTTTCCCATTGTTCTCTCTAGGTGCAGTATGTCATCCAGGGCTATCACAAGCGGAGAGAGTACATCGCTGCCTTCCTCAGCCACTTTGGAATGTGAGTGAAATGCAGATGACCACATCCTCCACTGAAGTGACCACAGCATGTGTTCAGCAGCCAGTCATCTACTGACCCTATCTTTTACAAGAAAATACTGTTGGTGTAAAATAAGACTCAGTTAGACATTGCGGAAATTAATATTTGTGTATTACAGGGGCGTCGTGGAGTATGATGCAGTGGGATTCACAAAACTCACCCTCCTGCTAATGTGGAAAGACTTTTGCTTCCTAGTACATGGTAGGAAAACACATTCCTACTGGAGTCTGTTTCTGATCTTGTCTGGCTCTTATTGGATTCAGATACCTTACGAATCTCTGTTACTCTTACTACTTCTGTCCCTCTGCTCCTCGTAGTGGATCTCCCACTGTACTTCCCCAGGGACCAGCCCACCCTCACCTTCCAGTCTGTGTACCACTTCACCAACAGCGGCCAGCTCTATTCTCAGGTGCAGAAGTCATATCCCTACAGCCCTCGCTGGGATGGCAATGAAATGGCAAAGAGGGCCAAGTGAGTAAATTCTGTCTCATTACATCCTATACATTTGGGAAAGGTAAAGATATTTACAACTCAAAAAATATTTCACAGAGAGATCATACGAGACAGTTATCATTTTAAATACGATGTATGTTGTGCATTAGCTACCTGGTACAGTATGTCCTCATTGCCTGCATCCAGCCCCTTTTGTTTTGTTTGTGGATTCCACCTACGATAAACATAACCTGGTATGATCCCATAGGAGTAAATCTATAGGTGTCGGCTGCAGCCTGAGCGGTGTTTGCTTTTGCATGGCAAAGGTTAATAACAGCTGTACATATTTGAAAGATATGAGTGGATAACGAAGGTGCAGAATCACATGATCAGTGTTGCTCATCTGTGTACTTCTTTTTTACTCATTTGTTTATCTTAGTACATTTGTATGTCTCCATCAACAAATCGACAAACATCTTTGGATTACCATCTGTTACAGCCTGGGTATGACTACAAGAGGCTCAACAAATAATGTTTCAAGGAAAAACAGTATCTTTTGACCTGAGCCTTATTCTCAAATGTCAGAACAAATAAATTAGGCCTTATTATTAGCTATTTTTGCTAACTCTTAAGGGATCTACTTACAGGGTAATTAGTCGGCTAACACAGCTAGCTGTTTGTTAGCCAGTTAGAAATCTATCTATGTATTTGTTAATTCCCCATAAAACCAAAAAGAAGTAGCAGGCAGATTTTGACACCTTTATACAGAGTATGGCTAGCTTAGCCCTCCTACTCCCAGTCTGGATGCTAAGCTACTTACAGGGCATCAGAGGGCTAGCAAAGCTAACTGTTTTGTTAGCTAACTATCTATCTGTATATGATCATTACTCATTAAACCTCAAAAAGTGATCGGCACAATTTGACACATTTGGACAACATGTTGAACCCAGAGATCTTACAGTGATCTAACTCTTGGCAAAAAAGCCAAAAATATTGAACAATTTCATTGAAGTCTAACCTGACACGATGATACACAGTCACACACACACACACACACACACCTGAATGCACCACCTGTGGCTAAATACCTCATAGACTGCTGTTTTTGTTTTTTTTTACTTTGTTTGATTTTTTTTATTTTATTTGCAGTTGAGTTTCTTATGTGTTTCCCTGAGGAGCGCGAACACATCTCGTGCACATTTGAAATCGTACGAAATAAACACATTCTGCCTTTCATCTGCACTTTGTTACACGCCACGGCTGGGACTGGCCCAACTGCTTTGAAGCGCAATTATTGTCACATTTTGATGTTTATTTTTTCAATATCTCCCTTTCTGCTCTCCCTCTCTCTCTCTCAACAGGGCGTACTTCAAGAGCTTCATCCCTCAGTTCCAAGAGGGAGCCTTTGCCAACGGGAAACTCTAGTACTCTCTAGCTTAATGACATGCCTGGAGAGTTGCCTGTGTGAATGTAAGTGTGTGGGTGTG
The DNA here is from genome assembly GCF_036324505.1 of Eleginops maclovinus. Lineage (NCBI taxonomy): Eukaryota > Metazoa > Chordata > Actinopteri > Perciformes > Eleginopidae > Eleginops > Eleginops maclovinus. The sequence continues at coordinate 7,708,830 of NC_086367.1, forward strand.
GGTGTGTGTGTGTTTGTTCGAGCACGCCATTGTGTACCTGTGTTTAAGTATGCACAGACTTACATTTGTGAAATGTGCTGCACTGCAACAGTACGTTGAGAATGAATGTGTGAATTTTACATTGTTTGACCTTGAAATGTTTGCATTTCATTTTATTCACTTAATATTTTGGTTTAGTTTAAAGATACTTGTGTAGATTTCCAAAGACAAGTCCAGTCACTGCAACATACTAGAACAAAAAAAAGTACCTGAAAGAATTTATGGTTCAGGTTCAAGAGATTATGTGATAATAGCAAAGACAAACATTGCATCACATTTAACAATTTTGTGGGATCAGGCCGTGCTAACAACACTCCCTCCAGAGCTTTCATGCTGTGAGAGATTTTTGCTGATATGTAAACAATATGTAAACTGTCAATACATGCAAATCAGAGCTTTAGGGATGACGCAAAAAACCTTTGTTCTCCTGTTTGACGGTCTTAACGGTTGTTAAGTACGGCGCCACTGTTGGCGTTGTATAACCTCAAAACAAGTTTTCCCTTTTAATTGTCTGTATGTTCTATTTGACTGTATAAAGCCCTGTGAAGATTGACAATACTGTTAACTACTGAAGGTCAAAATCTCATCCAGTAAAGATTTCTGTTTCCCCTGATGATGTGTCATTGTTTTGTACTTGCTCTGTGTGGTTTGTTTGTTTGTTTGTTGTAATTATCATTGAAAAAATCTCTGGTTTTATAGACTGTCAACATCTTTGCCATTTGACACGAGCTAGCACTTGGGAAGAGTGAAATAGGAATGGTGAAGCACCGTTTTATCGGACAAACATTGGTATTGGCCAATATTTGCCTTGGTGACTGCCATCCACCTCTTCAATGAAAATGGCCTTCATCAATGGCAGTGGCCAATGTTTCCTTTATTTTTCTCATCAATTTTGCACTGGCTAAATGTTTATTTAACTATTTGCAATAAGACTAATGAGTTAGCTGGCAAACCCAGCTTCTGATTTGGAAAAGAAAATTGCTGCCTGGACATGATTCTGGCTTGATTTGAGAATGCAGCTATAGCCAGCAAAAGTGGTTTGTTGGTTGAAATGAAAAAAAAGTGTTGGTTGGTTGTGTGACACTGTCTTGGAGAAAGGTCACCAACATACTGTTTGTAAGAGATGTTTCTTTCCATATATGGAACCGCACTTGAATATTGGAGAAATAACCACTTAAGTTTTCTGGCAATATATGCTTCATGTAAATTGATTGAAAATGAATTACTTTGGAAATGCCCCATGATGTATGGAAACCAAAACATTTTAAACATTTTTTTCTTTTCGTTATCAATCTCGTAATATTTTAATGAATAGGTGAACATTTTGAGCTAGCTGAGTCAAAGTCAGGGGAACTCCAAATAATTGGGCTACGGATATCAAAGAATTTTAAAAAATTGTAATAAGACGCTGCTCTGTAAAATAGATTGCATTTTTAAAGGGGAACATCAAATTCAATTTTCTGTGCTTTCTTACTTGTTACATTTAAAATAACTCTCTTCCCTTCCAATTCTGTAAAGGATTACACCTTAGCATCTGTAAGGCATTTATAGACCCCGAGATGCTGTTCTTTTACAGCGCCCTAATGTGCTTGTGTAATAAGGAGCCACAGCACAGTGCGTGTGTGCGCGTGTGTGTACACATACCCATGCATGCATGTGCTTGAGTGAGGCAGAGTGTGCGCTTGCTTGTTTTCATCATTAAATATGAGGGTCATACTTAGGGGTCCTTCCTGGCCTAAGGCGCAGCCTTTTGCTATATTTATTGTTGGTAATGCAGCAACTGTCAAGTCTAATTGAGAACTATAGGGTGAATGTATCTGGGGCATTTAATAGCATCAAGGCTCCTAATAAAATAATTAAAAAGCAAGATTCTTTTTGTCTTTTTCACTGCCCCATTCCATGTTTCTTGTTCTAACCTTTCCCGACCTGCTTTCAGAACATCTCTGCTGTCAGCCGCGGGACGAGCCTATCTCATTTTGGAGTTTTGTGGTTTGAGATGGAGCAAGTTCAGAGCAGGGGAAGCGTCTTTAACGAGCATGAGCAAGAAATAGCTGAACTTGACAGGCAACTCCAGACATCACGATTTTGCTCTCAAAACAATTGATTTCCAATGCGGGTAAACTTCATTTAGCCCTATATGTGAACTGTAGCCTGCCAACTCTGAACCCAGAGTTTACATCAGATCAAGTAACAAAGTAATGTAAAAGTATAGCTTAAATAAAACATTTGAATACAGGCCATGACATTGCAATGAATGAAGGGGACCAATTTAATTTGAAGTTACCCTCAGGCCTTGACGTTGACCCAAGTTGACATAAGCCCTTTAAGTGAGTTGTAAACAATAACCTTCCAAAGTGGTTTAAACTGTGTCACTGTTAAAGTCACATTTACTTAGCCTCCTCCCTTTAAAAGTGTCTGCACCTAAACATGGCTCACCTTTACACGCTTTTAAGCAACTTAACACGGATTTATCCCGTGTAATGATCCTGTGAAGGTACTGATCAAGGTACCTTTTGAAGATGTGTTTCTCAGCCCCCTGAATCACAGTGCAGAGGTCTGCCAACCCTCGCAGCTAATACTCCAAATCCACTAATCCAGCCGTCTTTAAGAGATCTCAACGGCAGTCGGATAGAATAATTAAAGGCAGGAATAATTAGCTTGGAATCTGTGGACGGGGGATGATTAAATTGATGAGGCTTTTTTTGTTGTGTAGTTCACGCTTTGCTGGACTGGGACTCGAATTTCGAAAAGTTTGACGACGCAATGGTCATTTCAACCTTGAGGGATGATTGGGCTATTTATTTGCATTTGGGCTTTGTTTTAACCTTTTTAACCCGCTATGTAGCCTTGAGGTGAGCAGAATTCAATCTCTGCCCTATAGCCTTGTTTGTAGCAGGACAGCTAACCTGACACAAGCTAATGAAGTGGATGCGAACAGACGAGCAGGTGTCCTTAGCTCAAGGAAGCTGGCAAACATGAATATTAGCATTAGATTAACGTTAACTGCTCTGGTGACAACCCTATAAGCAGTTAGCTCGGAGGCAGCAAGGACCTGCCAGCCCTGGAGAACTGACAAGTGTGTAAAACAGGATCACGTAAAGCTCAGCACCTTCCAGGGCAATAACCCGGAGTTGGCGCTTGGCATCACTCACCCCGCTTCACCTCAAAAGTTGGGCTATTCGCTGGAAACTTTTGAAGAGTAGGAAATTATGCGGAACAGCGAAAAAGTGTAAATGTGAAAGAAGGTAACGGAAAAGGAGTGAAAGAGAAAAAATCCTGAATCATCACCTTGTGAAGCGCGATGGTAAACAGCGGGGGCAGCGTGAGGTAATCAGATGGGAACGAGGAGCGACCAAAAGGCCTGAATATGTCAGAGAGCGATTAAGGCGGACAGCAGCCTTATTCCACATTGTTTACTCCTGTCACCGTGTCCGAATCAGACTGCCTCGCCCGATTCTCGTTTTCTTTTTTCGTACAGCAGCCTTTTGACTACACATATTCCCCCGAAAAAAGACCAACAGTTAGCCTACTGAAAGAGGAAGGAGATCTCAAAACTCTAGTGACTGTGGGGTACTTTGTGTTTTGTCTGTAAGTACAAATTCAGAATGACATGAGAAGTTTTATCGTCCCCCCCCCCCCACACACACACACACTCATCTCAGGCGTGTTTGGGGGGGAGGGGGGGTTGAAGAGGAGTGTGTGTGATGGAGGGAAGGGGGGGGATTTCAGAGGCTATACAGCATTTGCGATGCAGCGTAGGGTTGTTGATGCGAGCCATGTTGAGGATGATGGAGCTGAGAGGCTTAACTAATTTTGGAAAGAGAGAGCAGAAGGAGGAGAGCGGAGGGGGGATTTGGGGCCTTTTGTTACAGCCTGTTTGATCTGGGAATTTTTTTTTCAAATGGCCCAGAGATGTCGTGAAAATGAGAGAATTACTGCTCCGGTCCCTCACTCTTTTTTGCAACAAACTCGAGTAACACGGGAGTTCTAATGCCCTCCCAAGTCAAAGTGGCAGACCCCCCCCCCCCCCCCCATTTGCTTACAGATAATAACTGGATATAGTTAAACCCTGATTGTTAATTGCTAATTACTCCTTGTACACGAGAAGCCAGGAGAGCGTAGCTAAGCTGATCATCGGAGGCTTCGCTCTGGAGCATTTAGGTTTGCCCGTGTTGTCTCGACTGCGCGTTTCTGGATAGGGCTTGTTCTCGATGACATTTGACAAGATAAAGGCAGATTTTTGTCGATGAAGGAACGGAGGGGGACTCCCTCCTCATTTCCCTCTAGGTGTGATCATAGACACACCATTTAAACCTTTCATGGGTTAATCAAAGCACATCCCGCGGTGTTTGTTTTTTTCTTGGAACACATATCTCAGTTCCCCTGCGTTAAGCTAGCAGTTTGGCCTCGGTTCAATGTGTTTGATTGTCGTAAAAGATTAGACTCAATTTGCTTAAAAATACTCACACTGCTTCTTCACGAGAAAGAGGATTCTGGGCTTTAATGGAGATTTTTTAAAGGTAATGTGTAGCAATGAGTGAGAATCACTTTAGTATCAGATGGGTTCATGGAATTCAGGAATTCAGGAAATCAGTCATGAGGGTGGATTATTTCCGAGACTTTAATTGACTCCTCTTGTTGTCTGTGTGCTTTTTTACTCATCAGCGGCCTTTGTTTTGCCTCTCACCCTCAGATTCCTCCCTCTTTTCCTCTCCCTCCTCCCCCCAACCAGCTACCTGAGGAGCTGTCAGTCTGGATTGCGGCGCTGTCGGTTCATCCTGTCAGGCTGAGGGACGCGTTCTGATCAGCCGTGGACACTGATAGACCTGTCAGGTGGGATGACAGCCGCAAGTGAAGACGCGCACAGACAGGTACATGTAATGTGACAAGACTCCTTCATCCCTCCTCCACCAACACCAACCCTTCCTGCTTTCCCTCAGCACCCCCACACCCCCCTTCCGAAAAATAAATATCCATGCATCGGATGTTGACGAGTTGAGGGAAACTTTTCCTTTGAGCTTGAGCAGATGTGATGCAGACATGTGACGGCAGAATGTTATTTCTGCACATGGTCTGCAAGGAATTAAAGATAAATGTTCTCTCTTTATTATAAGCATCCTCTAATAACATAATAATATCGAGACGCCATCTGTAACTAATCTATTTCCTCAGAATTGAGGCAGCAGAGATTATCTGCAGTTTATTTTTTCTACAGTTTTGTTATAAAACATCTCAAATTAAGAGAGCTGCAATTTCCTAGCTTGGTTTACATTGTGTTTGATTGGATACTTGAAATATTTGCCAACTTTGCTGTGTTAAATTAAGTGTTTGCTAATTTTATTCATCACTAAAAAAGAGTTTCAAAACACAGACCAGTTCCATACGTGAATAAAAGTTGTTCCACTGCGTTTTCTGCACTTTTTTTGCATTATACAAGCACAGTATTAATAAGGTGGGTCCTGCATTATTAGTTGGCCAAAGACTTATTGAGAGAATGAGGCCGGAAAGTGTTCCTTATATAGACGATGTACACGGGGCACAGAGACTGGTAGGGTGGAGGAGACGGCCGACCACATATCTCTCCTAACCAGGGCTGGTTTCAAAACTAAAATTGGAACTTTAAATCAAAACAACATCTTTAAAACTCAAGTTGAAATGATATAACCTAGTTGAACAATTGGATATAGGAGAATAAAAAACATGTATGACATTGAACCACAGAAATTGGTTATTGACATCACAGAAGATGCTACACCATGAGTCTATTTTGTTTATTACATGCAGTCTAGTCTTGTACACTGAAAAAACTGAAACGTTGACCTAAATTAAATGTATTATGCCGACCGATTTCCCAAAACTGTATTAGGTAAGTTGAAATCAATAATATCCATTTTAATAAAACATATGAGTTAAACTTAACGGTGTATAAAAGACAACCCAAATTGATTACCAAATCAAAAGATTCCTCCAAGAGACTAGCCCTGGCATTAACAAAAAACATACAGTAAAACTAAACTGTACTTAAGAAACAAATAGCAAACACCATCTGAAAACTAACTGAAAAAATAGAAGAGAGAGAATAAACCCAAATGTCCCGCTCTGTGCTCCTATCTTCTCCACACTTCCATGTCACACCAGGTCAGTTTGACCGTTGTATCACTGTGATGAGATAAACCGTTATTAAAGCAACAGAGCAACAATCTAAAGTCAAACGTGGAGTCACCGCGACGTTTGATTACAATGTCACACAGGCAGCAAGATAATAATGGCAATCAGTGAGGTGGCCTCTCTGCGGCTACACTGTATCCTCACATCAGTGGAAGCTCCACCACATCAGGTCTGGGTAAACATACGAAAGAAGAGGCGCACGTTGTTGCCGCAAATGGGATTTGAACGAAGGGCGAGGGAGAGCAGGGCGGGGGGGACAGAGAGGGGGCTGATGGTGGTAGTGGGTGGGGGTGGGAGGATGGGGGATGGCTCATACCAAGTGACACAAACCCCCCTTGGCAGCCTAATTAAATTTTCCACTTTTCCACACTCACATTATGCCTCCATCGAGCCGGAAGGAATGGACGCACCAGAGGAGTCGACCCCAGGAAGAAGATCAGCCAACCCCCGCCCCCCCCCCCCCTTCCTTCCCTGTAATTCCACATTTCTGTTCAATCAATGACTTTTCAACCACAACACAAGGTTCAATAATTGAACCTTCCTTCATTTGTAATATGTCTCTTTGTGCCATTTAGTTGTTTAATTAAGAAGAAATCTTAAGGGTACACACGAGAGGTGAATAAAACAAGTAAAATAATAAAACTATTACAAAAATAATAATATAGAAATATATGAAAGATATCAGCATGGAACTTCCCCAGTTTATTATTTACAGTAAAACAATTGTTTTTTTGTATTACAGATTTCCTGGAATTCTATGTTTATATATGAAAATGAGGCATTATCTACATTATAAATTGCACATATTTCCAGAAAATAAATCCCAACATATACAGGGATACAGTGGGGCAAAAAAGTATTTAGTCAGCCACCAATTGTGCAAGTTCTCCCATTTAAAAAGATGAGAGAGGCCTGTAATTTTCATCATAGGTATACCTCAACTATGAGAGACAAAATGAGAAAAGAAAATCCAGGAAATCACATTGTAGGATTTTTAATGAATTAATTATAAATTCCTCTGTAAAATAAGTATTTGGTCACCTACAAACAAGCAAGATTTCTGGCTCTCACAGACCTGTAACTTCTTCTTTAAGAGGCTCCTCTGTCCTCCACTCGTTACCTGTATTAATGGCACCTTTTTGAACTCGTTATCAGTATAAAAGACACCTGTCCACAACCTCAAACAGTCATACTCCAAACTCCACTATGGCCAAGACCAAAGAGCTGTCAAAGGAGACCAGAGACAAAATTGTAGACCTGCACCAGGCTGGGAAAACTGAATCTGCAATAGGTAAGCAGCTTGGTGTGAAGAAATCAACTGTGGGAGCAATTATTAGAAAACGGAAGACATACAAGACCACTGCTAATCTCCCTCGATCTGGGGCTCCACGCAAGATCTCACCCCGTGGGGTCAAAATGATCACAAGAACGGTGAGCAAAAATCCCAGAACCACACGGGGGGACCTAGTGAATGACCTGCAGAGAGCTGGGACCAAAGTAACAGAGGCTACCATCAGTAACACACTACGCCGCCAGGGACATAAATCCTGCAGTTCCAGACGTGTCCCCCTGCTTAAGCCAGTACATGTCCAGGCCCGTCTGAAGTTTGCTAGAGGGCATTTGGATGATCCAGAAGAGGATTGGGAGAATGTCATATGGTCAGATGAAACCAAAATAGAACTTTTTGGTAAAAACTCAACTCGTTGTGTTTGGAGGAGAAAGAATGCAGAGTTGCCTCCAAAGAACACCATACCTACTGTGAAGCATGGGGGTGGAAACATCATGCTTTGGGGCTATTTTCTGCAAAGGGACCAGGACGACTGATCCGTGTAAAGGAAAGAATGAATGGGGCCATGTATCGTGAGATTTTGAGTGAAAACCTCCTTCCATCAGCAAGGGCACTGAAGATGAAGCGTGGCTGGGTCTTTCAGCATGACAATGATCCCAAACACACCGCCAGGGCAACGAAGGAGTGGCTTCGTAAGAAGCATTTCAAGGTCCTGGAGTGGCCTAGCCAGTCTCCAGATCTCAACCCCATAGAAAATCTTTGGAGGGAGTTGAAAGTCCGTGTTGCCCAGCGACAGCCCCAAAACATCACTGCTTTAGAGGAGAACTGCATGGAGGAATGGGCCAAAATACCAGCAACAGTGTGTGGAAACCTTGTGAAGACTTACAGAAAACGTTTGACCTCTGTCATTGCCAACAAAGGGTATATAACAAAGTATTGAAATGAACTTTTGTTATTGACCAAATACTTATTTTCCACAATCATTTGAAAATAAATTCATAAAAAATCCTACAATGTGACTTTCTGGATTTTCTTTTCTCATTCTGTCTCTCATAGTTGAAGTATACCTATGATAACAAATTACAGGCCTCTCTCATCTTTTTAAATGGGAGAACTTGCACAATTGGTGGCTGACTAAATACTTTTTTGCCCCACTGTATATAGATATCTCCTTGTACCTCTTTATTGATCAGAAAATAATGTCAACAGCCATTTAAAAAAAAACAATTGCTATGTTTCTACTAGTAAAATGTATATATAAAATTAGTCTATGAATGATACATACAAAAAACAAAAAACTGTTAAAACTTTCAGAATATAGATAGGAATGAAAAAGGAAAGCTTCTGGCTTAGAAGAAAAAACAAATACTTTCAAGAAAATGGCCTTAGATATGTGTATTGTAAAATCCCATACGTTAGTACTAAAGGTGAAGAGTGGAAAAATACTGAATTACCATCAATATGACATTTACAAAAAAGTGTTTGTCTTGAAAAAAAATCTGAAATGTTTAAATATGCAAATTAGTAATTGCCTAATACCACATTTAGCTTAATTTCGACTTAAAAAGACAAACTGAAGAAGAATGAACCCTGAATGTATATTTTTGGATGCTTGATTGACAGGTCTCTCACAGTGGGTGCGCAGTGTTTGGTGTTTACTCGTCCATCTCCACTCAGGATCCACCCAGTCAGATTTGTCTTTTCTATGCTCCAAACCACTGGCAGCATGCTTCAACACATCCCTGCAGAAACCCACTGTTAATAATGTCACACACACTATCACTATGTTTCTCCACATTTCTGCACCACCATACAGTGTCAGTGAGATCTTCTGTCATTAATTTGGAAAGATTTTGACTGAGTAATATGAAATGTCAATCTTCATGGGAAACATCTGAGGGAACATTTTCTGCATTATCTGTAGACATCAGGAATGTGAGATCATCTATTACTTTTAGCCACACTAGACTGAAATAACTATTCAACTATTGGATGGATTGCAAAACTGACACTCATGACACTCCATCAGAGGATGGATTGGAAAATCTTTGCTGATCCTTTAACCTTTAACCTAGTGCTGTTATGAGGCAGCATTACATTCATTATCAATAGGCCTGTTGTGATGTCAGCCGCCGGAAGGTGCTGGTTTTCTCGTCAATTACAGACCACAGCCTGTAATTACAACACGGCTAAAATGCCAATGAGTAGAATTACCAACAAGCAAAGTAAGCCTAACCCTATCCCCGGGTTAGGGGTTAGGGTTAGTTTAATTCAAATGGGGTTTTGGACCTGCATTTTGTTAGGTAGTTTTGTGGATTACCTTCTTTTTTCTGTCATTATGACTAAAGAACAAGCCATAAATACTTCAAAACGTCATAATACAAATATTTCTAGAAAGCAGACAAAAAGAACTAAGATCCAAAAATGGATCAACTTAATGGAAATTTAAGGTCAAAATTGTATTAAAAGTTGCCATATGTTAAGTCTGCTTACCTATGGTTGTAATGAAGTTGTCAGATATATTACAGAGGCAGCCAATCGGAAAGCTTACAAAACTGATATCCTCCCATCTGATTCCACAATAGATGATCCACTGAGGACCCAGAGAAACGGAGCTATGACTGTGTGAAGATAAGCCTCAGAGTAGCATTGGAGAGCGACTGAGCCAGATATTGGCACCCATAAAGCAGAACACACAGATTTCTGTATGTTAACAAGCAAGTGATGAAAGAGTGCATGTAAAGATAAGCCGTTGATAATCTTCCATAAGCTGTAACTTGACGTGGGGTAAAGTTTTCCAATACTGCATGCTTGATGGAGACTCAATAGCAAGCGTATTTAAAATCCACGTGTTTTTCCAGAGGTGACTTTCTAACTGCCTTTACAGTATCAGACAGCACTATTGTTCCACTATTTCAATCTTATGTGTTTTTGTTTCCATACTTCCAGTAAAGAATGACTATAGTTGTTTGCTAAGCATGTCAAATCTAAGTGGTTTTCTGGGAAGTGTAGTGCAGAAAACACAACGACAATAGAGGCAATATTTAAACTATTTGTTTGTTTTGAGTTATAATTCGTAGAAAGGTCGATGATTATAACTGAGCTTGATGAAGAGACTCAATAACAAACATATTTACAATCCACGTCTTTTTCCAGAAATGACTTTATTTCTACCTTTACCTTAATAGACAGAATGGTTGTTCCACTCTTCTTCTCTTAAACAATTAATGATGAGGTTTTTGTTTCCAAACTTCCAGAAAGAATGACTATTTAGATTGTTGGCTGAGCACGTCCCAAACGTACCAACCACTTTTGTTCAACAGGTGGTTTCTGGGAAGGGTAGTGCAGAAAACACAACAGCAATAAAGGGCTACAATTTGTTTAAGCCAAAAGAAAAAGGTTCTCTACCCATTTTATATTTATATTTAGCTGCTTTCTTTGAATTTAAAGTATTCTTTTGTTTTTACTTTAAGTCATAGAAAGCTCGATGATATTACTGAGCTTCATGAAGACAGTCAGGAAGGGTCTTAGAAATCCACGTCTTTTTCCAGAGGTGACTTACTTTCTGCCTTTACAGTAATAGACACAATGACTCACTCTGTCACTCTTAAACAGTAAAACATGCATTTGTATTTCCAGACTTCTGGAAAAAAACACTATTTGGTTTGTTCCTCAAGCACGTCAAAATAAGGTACCATTCACATTTTGGTTCAACAGGTGGTTTCTGGGAAGAGTAGTGCAAAAGAGGAAAAAAAAGGCAAAAAAAAAGAATCACAGCACGTCAGCTTCTTTCTTTGAATTTCAAATTGGTTTGTTTCAAGTTTGAAGTCATAGAAAGGTGGATCTTTTTTTTTTATAGCTGGGGTCAAACAAAAGTCGGACGACTAAAACCCATTAACATTCTAAGCTGCTCAGGCATCAGCCCGCTCTCAGAGCAGCACACTCATAAATTACACTGACAGCCTTGTTGACGGAGTGCGATAAACTTCCCATTGTGTGAGACTATTTTATTTGTGCCAACGTCGAGGAAAACAACACGCGGATGGGACCAAAACATTATAAAACGCCAATACGAAGCCCATTCTTGTCAGGCAGCCAATACATTTTCCTTTCCAGTATCGAGCGGGGGCTTTTGTTTTCTTCCACAGAAAATGAGCATTCCTGTAAACGTGGAAGGAACGGCGAGCTCCTGTTTATTTGCAAGCTGCAGGTGGCTGCCCCCTTTAGAAGTTCGCCGACCACTCGCCCCCTTTTTTCTCCTCTCAGACCCTGTTATTTGTACACTTCTTCCACCACATGTTCCAACATTTCCCCTTCTGTCTTCTCTGCTGTTTTTGCCCGAGCGGCGTTCCATTCTTCTTTGTCTCGAGGTACTATGACGCACTTCCTTCCATTGTACCAGGAACTGATACCTTGTGAAGTTACTGTCAAGAGCATGTTGATTGGAAGGCACTGTGCGCTCAGTGCAGGTGATTATGTGGGTCTCCACTTTGCTATTAGTTCCCTGCGGTTACCTGATTAAACAGAACTGCCTGGTAAATCACAGAATAAAGCACCTTGCTTCACTGTAATCTGCTGTGACAAAATGTATTTTTAGTGTTGCCAGCTAGTGGATCTGCACAATGACATGAAAACAAGTTGTGTCATATGAGGTAATTTGATTTGTTTCCCGTACTGCAGCAGCAAACAGGCATGAAAACAGTCGGTTGCTACGTGGTGGCATTTAATAAGACGCTCCCACCCCCTAATTCCCACCTCACTGCAATTCCTGCACCTCTCTCCTTGCTGTCCAGCAAACAATTCTAGGAAAGGATTTGTTTGTCTGAAATGTGTCTCAGTAATTGAAACGACTGAAAAGCATCACTTTAAGAAGAGATTCAGCACCAGCAGTGTTGATGTTTTTTAAGTTACAACACCTAAACCACACCTCAGCCCCGCAGGAAGTAAGCAGAAAGTCCTACCAACTATTCTGAAAGATTTATATATAGGTGGAGCCTCTTGAAGTAATTATTCGTCTGCAAACCGCATATTTAGCCTCAAGCATATAACCCGTTATGGAATCTGCAGACCTGCAATTCTTGTGACAATGAACCACAGAAAACAAAGTCACTGTTTTGCAAGTGACAAGCAAGACTTGATTCTTTGTGTCCTTGTGTCAAGTCCAGGGTCCAGTCCCTATAAACGGGTCATAATGAGCTCGTTTTTGCATTCAATTTGTTCTCTGTCTTACGTACATAAACACATTTTTAAGTAGGATTTTTGACCAAGTGATGCTCAGTCACGTAACATTGGTTGTGTATAGTTGTCTCTCTGCAAGTCTCTCAATTGGATGATTTTCGGATTGTTTCAAATGAAGTGGATCAACTTGGATCAACTAAGTGTCAACTTGAAGGAATAGGGATAACCTTGGATTATTCAGGAAAAGAAGGGAAGTCATGAAGAATTGATTCGAGTCATGGGTGTTAAAGTCAAAATTTAGTCACATATCTTTTTATGATTTTGTCTAGTCTAATATGTGAAAGATACCCCCTGCCCGGCCCACAATGCTCATCAAGTTCATGTCCCTGATGTTACTCGAGTCCACAGTTTTGGTCATTAGTTCTCCAACTCTTGTAATCTTCATCCTTTCCCAGTTGAAACACTGAATAATCGCATTTGCGTTAATTATTTGCTTTTGCATAAGGAATTCAAGCAGCCAGAGGATGTTGACATAAATGTGTGTGCTTGTCTGAATATGCAGTCCGGATACACTGCATGTGAACCAGAGGAAGATGCTGAGGAACAGCTGCAGTGCTGCCTGCATACCTGAATGTGATTGGCCTCATTGGAGGATAATACAGCCAATGAATTCATATTCTTCTCTCCACAATCCCACACTCCAGAGGTCAAGAGCGATCAAATTATCCCTCTGTGCTGTTGTGTTTGACTGCTTTACATGAGTCACCAAGGCAACCAGTAGATTAAATCACTGAAGGATGGTTACTTTAATTCACAGGAGCTGTCTGTTATAGTCTCCAGACTCTTGAAAAAAAAAAGCTATCTCCTTGCACAGTGGGCATGCCGATGAAACTGCTGATTGGGTTTCTATTTAAAAAGTCTTGAACACAGGTTTGCCTCTGTATTGTCAGAGGAAACAGAGCCATATGGGATTGGGTTTGTTTATTCTCAACAGTGTGGGAAAAATAAAAGGGCCAGTGTTTGTAACTTCCTGTACCATGTAGTGGACTTTTAGCAGACATGCATTGTTGCTTCTCTGCTGTGTTGCATCATAATACCTTATGGAAACTGTGTTAAAGCACCTCTAGCATCACAATGAATCCCACTGTCAGTCACACTGAGAGTTCATTAACCAACTGTCTGTGCTCTGAGTCAGCACTTCGCTGCCTGCGTGTGTCCTGCGCACCTGAGCTGTGAGATTAGCCACGCTGATCATGTCGAGCTTTATTATCCAGGTTAACGTATTACAACATGACAGCTGAGTGACGCTAAGGGGGAGGAAGCAATGAAAGGCAAGGGCAAGAAACAAGGAAAAAATAACCTGTAAAATTGTCAAAAGAAAACACGATGATTATTGTGAACTCTGAAAAAGCTGACTCAGACAGTCTCTGTTCCACTGACTTTTTCCCTGCTTATTATTTTGACTCAAAAAGACAGCGATTGGTGCAGTTTAGGGTTATGGTTTATTTTTGTTTAATTGCATTCAAAAAACTTTGGTGAAGAAGAGCTGTTTCTACCTCCGTTAACATTTCTGAAGACTAAATCATTTTTTACATAATAAATCAAATATGTAATAATAACAGTGACATGGTTTTCATATATTATACAAACAAAACAATTGATCAATTCACAAAGAAAATAATCAGCAGATTATTGGACAATTGAAAAAGATCATTGAGCTCTACTTCAACTGGCATCACAGTAAAATCCTGGCTTTACATTCATGTTTAAGTTATAATAATATTATGTATACATTAATAATCACTGCCCTTAATAAGGTCATCTTCCTGATCATGTTTTTGTACATTCATTGAACAAATTGTATTTCTAAAAGAGTATTTTTACTGTTTAATATTAGCACTTATTTACAAAATCTGAATATCCCCCCCCCCTCCATGATGGAAGTGAGTGAAAACTCAGTGAGTGAAAACTCACTTCCATCATGGGGGGGAGGGGGGGGTATTCATTATTATGTGTTGTAATGTGTTGTACTTTTTCAGGCAAGGTCTTTCATTATATATATATATTTTAAATGTATTCAACAAAATGCTGCTTACAGATCTTTACCATGTGTCACCAAACCTTTTTTTTTTTTTTTTTTTATTAATATAGATATCTTTTTTATATTACTCTCGACCAATGTCTTTGACTGCCTTTTATAACCTGCCCTTCAAATGTTGCAGACGGGTACTTGAATGCAGCATTAGGGCCATCGACTCAGCTTACGTCACGGACACCTGTAGCGCGTCTGGTCAGCCTCAGCCTCTCAGTCCATAAGATCCTCTGCTAGTATATTCTACATGAGCTGATTCCTTCTGGTGTGTGATGAGTGGCTCACGACCTGCAGATCATCCGAGGTCAGCCCCTCTCAGGTTTTTAATAAGCCACTGAATCTGTCATTAACCATCAACATCCGTGAGACGAATGACAAATTGGAGCATCACCATCTGACTGACAGGCATCACTTAACGCTGTGTGTTCCAATGTGTGCGTGATATCTCATTATGTACTTAAAAAACTAAATTGGACTCATATGGGAACAGAACCTGTCGCAGTGCCATATCTTGCTTTCCCCAAATTGACGCCGATGGGCGCATCTCAAATGATATTACGGCATTAATTATAGGACTATGGCAGATTAGATTTCCCCCAAGCTATTTAGATGAAACTGTGTCGCTTAGCAACACCGTCGCGGGTGAAAAGCGTGTGTCGTTGGCTCCATGATAAACATTAATCATTAATTAATATCATTCAAATAGTTGAACATCTGGGTGCTTTCAGAAGCTTCTCCACACATATCAAAGGTCAAAAGGCAGCGAAAATGACACCCACTTTGGAAAGGGTGACATATTGGAGGAACTGGAGTTTACCTAGAGTATAATTGACGTGGTCACCTCAGAACCCCCCTTACCCCGCAGATTGTTTCCCTTCGACACAACTTCCCCCTGCTGTAACTTTTTGATGGAGCGACTCTTTCTGGCTCACAGCTTTAGGAAAGCTCAGTGTAACCAAT
This sequence comes from Eleginops maclovinus, assembly GCF_036324505.1. NCBI lineage: Eukaryota > Metazoa > Chordata > Actinopteri > Perciformes > Eleginopidae > Eleginops > Eleginops maclovinus. The sequence continues at coordinate 7,724,555 of NC_086367.1, forward strand.
ACAGATTAAAATAGGAACCATGGTAGATTGGATTATGCTTAATACGCCATTTCATATCGTGTGTCACATTCCGGGCGCCGTGCCCTTGTTTATACGCTGCGTCCGAGTTACAATTAGCCCACATTTCACTGAGATTCCTTTGAAGCTGTTATTATTATTATTATTATTATTATTATTATTATTATTATTATTATTATTATTGTTGTTGTTGTTGTAATAATATTAATATAGATCTTAGCAGTCGGCCACATTAATTTGACCATCTGCATGGTCTTGCTGCCATCCTTTTGCAAGCTCTCCAATTGACGCACAAAAACACACAGACGCAATATTGTGCAGAAATTGTGCATGTCCAATCATCACTGGTCTTTATTCACAGGGACGGATATAAGGCGTTGGATGTTGAGCTTGCCAGACTTAAAAGAGGAGAAATAACGGAAAATACTGTCTGCTCTTAGAAGGAATAATATGGTGAGGACAAATATCGATTACTGACGCAAATAACGTTTGCCTTTACTGCTTTAAACTTACTAAGTGCACGTGTTTGTTGAGACTTCAAATAACTGTGCGTCCACGTGCTCATTATCCTCACATTTAAAGCTTTAAAATCATGTTTTTGTGTCTCATTCATCAGTAACCGGACAGAGCGTTTAGAGCTCCGGAGTCCGAAGTGCAGCGCGCAAGGGGAGGGAATCCCTCCAGTGTCTGACGCTTTCTTTACCAAGGAAACCCACACGCGCTCTCTGACGCAACTGTCCATTTTAGGAAACATGCGTCAATGGACCGAAGCAAGTCAGACAAACAGTGAACTCCGCAGCAGGCACTGACGTTCGAAACGAAAAAATAAACCTCCCTGCAAATATCCGAGATACTTTTCCCGCATCCCTCTCCTCCTTTATATCTCCAGTGAGCTCCGCGCGAGGCACGCTCACAGCGGATCTTTTCTTTTTCACTGCCTTATCCGGACACGGTCCCTCCCCGCGCGCAAATCGCAACGCCCAGGCAGTGACGTAGGCTCTTTCGTTGGTGTTGAAAAGCCGTTGCAGTTCTTCATAGTGCCATTGAAGTGAGTCATCTGTAGGAAGTGTGGTGAAAAGGAAAAGAGACAAAAAAAAAGTTAGAACTGTTCCGTGAACAGCACAGAGCTCAGATAGAGAGTAGCGAAGTATTCCGCAGATAAGACAGGCAACAGGGTTGAAAGCGACTGTTAACCTGAGTGAGTCACTCTTAACTACAGGCTCACTTGTCTCAACTGGATTTGACTTATAGGTTCAAGTTTGCGCACCTGAGAGGCTCTATAGTGTAGTTTACCTGAAAAAATAAAAAGCATATTAGAAACAGGAAGCACAGGTGAAAATATTTATTCTAAATAGCAATATCTGAACGATGTTTTAGGTGAGTTTAGAGGAGCACTTATTTCAAACTATTCTCTGGATATCCCAAATTAACAACAAGTCAGAGGATTCTTTTTTTCTTCTGGTGGTGCGTTTTTTCTGCGAGGATTTAAAAAAAAGGGGGGGGTTTCAGATTCAAACAGTCTGCTGAAATCTTCCCTCCTCCCTGGATCATGTACCAGGACTACTCCGGGAACTACGACACGTCGTCCCGCGGCAGCAGCACCTCTCCGGCCCAGCAGGAGTCCTTCACGAGCGGCAGCAGCACGATCGGCAGTCCGATCTCTACCTCAAGCTACCAGGTACCAGCAGGAAACCCTGCGACATGACCTGCCTAGCCTTTAATGCAATGTAAAGTACGATACAGCTTAGAATATCCTACAGGTTGTATGTCAATTTGTTGTTTTCCGCGTTAATACATTTTAATTGCATACTCTTTGGTGGGGTGGAGGGGTGTGTGTGTGTGTGTGTGTGGGGGGGGGGGGGGGGGTTGGTTATGAACCCAATACCATCGGTGACTCAACAAATGCAACACCAGATGAATTCACAAGTATTTTTCTCTCATTATCTTTGAAATCCACCTTATCTAAACACTACCGGGTGGTGCACGTTTGGTTAAACATATAATGTGCGCACTGCCATGGCGCGCAACAAATGGCACAGAAATGCTGATTTTGCTCAAATACATGTTATTTCCTTTATCGTGTGTAAACACGACTTAGAAACATAAAGGTAACATCCACAGACGTGATTTGCACATTGAATAGAATGTGATTTCCTTGCATCTCTCATGTCCGTGCGTAAAACTGTCATTTTTGGAATTTTTGCGCGTTGGAAACTGCATTTTACGCACATTATAGTAATGACAATTCCTGTAGAACTTGCCATACCCTAAGCTATTTACACAGCAATTTAATGGGTAAAGATGGAGCCTTAACTGGGGAAAGCAACAGGCGAGTACTGCCACATACAGGCATTGACACAAGGGTGATGGTCCATTTTGGAAAGCAACAAAGACGTGTGCAAAATGTGTTGAGTTGACATTGGTTGCAGATTTTTTTTTTTTTTGGACTCTCAGAAAATACATTGTTTATTTTAGACCGGTCTCGCTGCACATGGCCAAGACCGGGAGCGCAGGGCAATCAAAAGCCTACATTTCTGAAGAGAAAAAATGAAAACGCATTGGTGAGATACAGCTTACATACTGATATTGTACTGTATCTGTGCCGGTGTGACGCTATGAGGACGCCGTGCCCATATTTCCATACATATTTGGTTATAAATCCGGGAAGAGGAGGTCGCTTCCTCGCAGACAACTCTTGCGTAGAGAGCACTTCTGTGGAAAAACTTCGTCAGGCTCACGCAACATTTTACGGTCAACGACTTTTGGCCCCTATCCATCAGTGCTCCGGTTCCCTGTAATCTCACACTAGCTGTCTGTTTCCCATTAAAGCAGGCACGAACATGACCTCTTTATTAAGACATCAAAACAAATTCAGATTTTATTAGACCAATATATCGTGTCAGATCAGGAGTTATAAACTGAGTCTTCCCTATAATGACTCAAATGGAATGTTCCCTCACACTGTACTGCATACAATGTATCACTTTAGGTTTTAATGGGATTTTATAAATAGGTTTTTTGCCCTTATTGTGTAGGTTAACTCGCCAAAAGATTCCGCTCTCATAACTCTGGCTAAGTGTCTGACTTTACAGCTGCCCCCCCCCCCCCCTTACGGGAACTCACCGCGTTCCTCATGTGCTTAACAAATCCCATACACAATGAGTCACCAGATAAACAAAGTTCCAATGGACTGCCGGGATATCCGACGGATAGTCGGGAATAACGGGGATGTGGAGACGTGCGTAATTTGCGCACACAGGCAGGGAGGCAGTCCTTTTGTTTTTGGACTCTTAAGGCATGAAATAACATGATCTGACATTATATTGGTGATTATTACTACAGATAGCTAACACATGCATATGAATTTTAGATAATTTTCATCTTTTAGGAGGATTTTATCCATAATTAAAGGGGTTATTGCCAAAGTTATTATCTTTTCTTAAGTCAAAAACAGTTTGGTTTTAGACATGCCCAAAACCAAGCGAATCTCCCTTTATATATTATTTTTAGTTGACTCAAAAGCTGATCCCAACATTTAAATTATAACTATTTAATCTGATTTTATATTCAGTAAATTCCATCAGGAAAATATCTCCATCTGGACACCCAAGTAAAATGCCTCCATATTGACCCATTACATAATGTAGTCCACAGTAACATGTATATTCACATGCCACTCCAGACGTGTGTAGCACTTGCACTGATTCGTCTCATGTTATAGTAAAGTGAGATGCAGCGGACACCTTGGGCTTTCCCACATGATTCACAGCATGTGTCACTGTTCCACTCCAGGGGTTACGAATGCAGTGCTTTGCCCATGTGGATTGAATCATTACTACCAGCTCGTAATGTGGAAATTGTGTAAATTTGATAATGGTGGGTGGTGTGTGTGTCTGCGATTGTGCTGTTGGCAGAACGATGCAGGGCTCTTACACAGAAACTAAGATGCTTATGAGATTATGCGTTGACTCCTACTGGAAAACCTCCTTAAATGTGTTCGTGCTCATCACATTTGTCTCTTTTTTCTGCTCCTTTCCAGAAGTACAGGGTCGACATGCCCGGCTCTAACAGTGCCTTCATCCCCACCATCAATGCAATCACCACCAGCCAGGACCTGCAGTGGATGGTGCAGCCCACCGTCATCACCTCCATGTCCAACCCATACTCCCGCTCCCACCCTTACGGCCATCACCTACCCAATGGCCCGGGGCTGCTGGGACACAACACGCTGGCCCGGCCCGGGGTCATCCGCTCCATCGGGGACGCCAGGGGCCGACGCAAGAGAGACGAACAGGTGAGGGACCAGGGATGATGAAATGGGGGTCACAAGCCTGCAAAGAGACCATTACAGGGGAATTGTTTGGTCTCAACAAATATACTTGTTTTTATAAAACTACATTTTCCATGAAGGCTTTGTCTAAAAATAAACCAAATTACCATTATCTTTCTATGATTCCCATGTCTATATGCATTATAGACACACTATAATTTGCTCAAGGCATTGAATAATATAATTATACATGCTCATATATATGTATATTCAACATTCATAACCGTTTATAAACCATTTGAATGACTTATAAGGTCAATATCATAATCTTTGATATCTCCTCGTCCTTTATTTGCAAGGCATCGTAGTGTCTGATACTTTTCATAATTATTCCACATAGTATATTTTATACATTTTAATATAATTAAAAGTTATTTTAGCTGTTAATTCTTTGCTTTAAGGGAAAAAGTTCCCCACATTATAATAATAGTATAATATAACAACTATGGATAATAACATTTAATGAGTGACCAGCAATTGTAAAGGTTATGATACTTTACAATAAGTCTTTATAAAATACTATATAATATGTCATCATTATTCTTGTAAAAGTATGAGTGCTTATCTATACAGTACTACAAATATAATGCATCATAGACATGGCTGTCATAGAAATTCCTTTTTAATGTTTATTCATCATTGAGTTTATTTATGAGGCCAGTAAATTCTAGATCATTGTATCATTACTGTCCTCAGTCAGCTCCTGTTTATACTGCTGCTCTCCGCTTCATATTGATCATGTGCGTGCATGCCTGTCAAACAGCTTATTTTACCTGCCGTGTTCCTTCTGCTCCTGCCCACAGCTCACCCCGGAGGAAGAGGAGAAACGGAGAGTGAGGCGTGAGAGAAATAAGTTAGCTGCCGCCAAATGCCGCAACCGCAGACGGGAGCTCACAGAGATGCTGCAAGGGGTGAGCAAAACAAGCGCATCACATCAGACTGGGTTGCAGTTAATCATCCACATTCTGAAGCTAATTAATTAGCATTCTTCCTGTTATGGTGCCAAATCTGCCATGCGTATAGTTGACTTTTAAATAAAAAAGACTTTTTTTTTTACACAGAGAAACAAAAAGAAGTCACATGAGTGCAGAAGTCTGGAAGGGGTCCAGACTTTTTTTTTCTGATTAGTGATTGATCACCACACCTAAATTTACCACCTTGCATTACTGGTTTGACTCCGGCTGTGTCTCTGACAGGCGATGAAAAGCTTTTTGTCTCAGTTCGCTGCAGACAGAGGTAGGGCTGTCTCGCAGAATCTAAATGGACTCATTAGCCGAATTACAGTGAGGTTAAGCTTGTCAGGCCTTAAAAACCCCCAGGAAAGGAATTTGCTGTAGGCAGCTGTCTGCATGAATGAAGGACGTTTTGTAAAAAGGGGCCAATTGCTTGTCTCACAATCCTACATAGAGACATGCTGCGTGCACAAACAGCCATTGCTCTGAGGAAAAAAAGCCTTTCCGTCCTCACACGGATGTTTAAAATAAAATTCCCAATAAGGAAGTGTCGCTTCCAAGTGAAAAAAAAAGCAGTATTCATAAGCTGTCGCCTCTTTGATTTACTGATATCCTTTATTTGAGAGTGTTGTACAGGCTCCTTGCAAACACTTCCTCATACCTTTGCCCATGAGTCAAAGTTCTCAGACAACATGTCAGCTAGTCTTTATCTGCCAAATGGCTTTTATGGGATCTGTCTTTGTCTTGTTCCATGACACATTAATGACACGCTACTGATGCAGATTATATCTCCAAGACGCAAACAATGCACAGTCATTATGGGAAACTCAAATTCCAGCAGAAGGCTTCCAGATTAAGTGTCTAAATGGTCCATGACAAGCTGTTGATTTAGCTTTTTTGTGTGAGTGAGTGAAACTCTAGCAAACAAACAGTGCCCTCTTTCGGTGCTTTGGAGAAACACTCGTAAATCTAACTGCATTGTTGTTAGGAAACATTTTGTGCAGCCTTGATCACAATGTATTGGCATTAAATCACTAAACACTCGTAAAAAACTTTGTAATATTCGTTTAGATCATCTTAAAACTAGTGCCAGAATAAAGGGCCAAGGCAAAGTCTGACCCCTAAAGCCAGATATATAAACGTGTAAACATTGCACATTTTTAAATAAGTGGTAGTTGTTGTTGTTGTTGTTGTTGTTGTTGTTGTTGTTGCTTGTGACATTTTTATTTAAATAAGTGATTGTCCTAAATTCCCTCTGATTACAGCCTGGGTAAAACCTAAAAATAATATTATTAATCAAACGCTATACATCATACTCTCAGACTGTTTAGCAGAGTATATAGTTTTAACAGTGAAGCTAGGAATTTAAAGTGAAAACAATGGAATAAAACCATTTTTGGAGTCCCATTTATCTTCTTAATATTTATTTATTGAGATCATTTTTGGGATATTTAAGGAGAAAAAGGGTCAGACTGATGTTGATAAAGGGTTACCAAAAGAACAGTCTAGCCTAGGGAATATATCTACACTAATGATACAAAACAAACCTGCTCAAATTTTGTGTAAATACTCAACCATATGTCCTCTTCTCCTCACAGGAAACTGAGAAGCTGGAGGAGGAGAAAGCCGACTTGCAGAAGGAGATCGAAAGCCTGCAGAAGGAGAAGGACAAGCTGGAGTTCATGCTGGTCGCCCACAACCCCGTGTGCAAGGTCCCCATCGACGATCGCCACCCGTCTTCGGGGCACCAGCAGCACTCGCAGCACTCACAGCACCAGCAGTGCGCCCCCCTCCCGCTGACCATGCGCCCCAACATGGGCCCCCGGGCTCAGATAAACCACGTGGTAGTGAAGCAGGAGCCGGTAGATGGTGACCATGTGGACAAGCCCCAACGCTCCGTCATCAAGCCCATCTGCCTGGGCGGAGGCATCGTCAGCGGAGGCATGTACTGCACAGATGGAGACAGCCTGAACACGCCGGTAGTGGGGGCGTCCACCCCGGCCGCCACGCCCAACGCCCCCAGCCTCATATTCACCTACCCAAGCATGCTGGAGCCCGAGAGCCCCTCGCCCTCCTCCGAGTCCTGCTCCAAGGCCCACCGGCGGAGCAGCAGCAGCGGGGATCAGTCCTCAGACTCCCTCAACTCCCCCACCCTCCTGGCCCTCTGAGCCGGGGTTTTGCTTGGCACAGCTGAGAAACAAACACTGTGGCTGACGGCAACATGAGGATCAACTGCCGCCCCTCCTCCCCCTTTTCAGTGTCTTTTAAAGACCTATAAGCACATTCAAAAGTCCAGACCAAGATGACCATGTGAGCCGTTCTCCACAGGGAGTCCCACAAGGGCTACGCCATGTGTTTCTTCTTTTTCTGCTTCACTGTAAAAAAGAAATATATTCGTAAAGAGTGTGTGCATCAACCCCTTAAAAGTGTCATCTCTTCGCCATTTCAACTCCAGAGTGTCGACTTGTTTACTGGGAAGAAGAAACTAAAGAAGGACATGCCTAAATCTTGGAATTGTGAGAGCGCATTCTTAATATATTTTTTTGAAGATGTTTAAAAAGCCATGTGGCCGACACTTGCACTCTGCCAAGACGAATCAATAAATCACTAAACGAGGTCAGCGTTCCACTGGAATTTCTACTTGAGGAGAGAAAGAGACTTCCTCCTTTTCCATTTAGATTTGTGCGTTCGTAACTTGGACCTTGATTCAGGAATCACTACTTAGAGTGTGTACACATTTCTGATGCTATTTCCATCTTTTTAATTGTATTTATGGCCTGTGCTGATAACATTTTACAAAGTGTTTTGTTGAGACATTGTCCTCTCCTTAATCTGCCTGTAGAAAAGCAAAACGGCCAGCCACACGGTGGCCAAAGCCCTCCTCAGTGTTGCAAAGGATACGAGCCAACTTTCAATCAATGAACAGTTCTTCAATACTCTATACCTTCTATTTGCCATGGTGGCTTGACTTTACAGTACTATTGGTGTGCTTTTCCTCAGTGATTCTGTACCTGAACTTTAGAACCTGTTTATGACAAAGTGTATGTGATTTACATTGATGTCAGGGATATCTCATGTGTAGTAGAACCCCATCGTGAAGAACGTTACACATTGTGTCACATCGAGAACGTCTTGTCGCTCAAAAGTCTGAACGAACCCCTCCCTCGCTGGATTGTTTCTGACCTTCTTTCTGTGTTTCTCTAAATAAAAGGTCTTACCTATTTTTCAACACCGCCTCTCAGGGCAGGTCAGGTTTCAAAAAGCCAAAAAAGGTTTGTTTGATACGTCCTGTAATTCGTCCGTCTTTGTCTGAAAGGAGGGTTTTTTGCTCAAATCGAAAAGAGCCACTGTGGTCTAGACTGTCGCCAGCTGCCAATGATGTCAACCCTGTTTATACTGTGTTTGTAAATCTGTCACTTTTAGTAAAGAAATGATGTTTAAATTTAAGTCAGATGTGCTGATTTACGGGTGTACGAACATATGCCAACATCGAGGTACTCTGTGGAGACTTAGTGGGAGTCGTGTTAGCTTTAAACAAAAGGGCCAGACGCGGTTCACTTTTTGAAAAAAAGGAAGGGAAAAATAGGAAAACTCTTTTTACAGCTGGCCTGGGATGAAAGAGGGGACACCTTTGAAGTTCTTTGAAGCACTTCTTTTTCATTTGTTTTTATTAATGTGTGTATCTTAAAGGGATGAGGGTTTTCAATACTGTGCACTGAGAAGGACGCAACAGCGATATTTGGAATTTTTTTGTGTTTACTTCAAACATTCCTAATCAATTTAATGTCGGGTCAAACGGGGGTGTCATGTTTTCAATTTAGTTTTCAGAGGAGTAAAAATTGTGGTTGGAAGAATTTTGTGCTGGATGCAGAAAACGGACTTTGCAATTCAATACAAGCTGCTGCTACTTGGGAAAGATCAGCTGTTTATCTTTTTGAAGGGTTTGACATCGCACGGATGAAATGTGGAATCTTAGTTCCTTTACGACGACTAAAAGAGGTGAAAAGATAACCAAAAACATTACTGTGGGCAAGTCTGATAATGTCTGTACGTCGAAATATTCTGGAGCCCCTGGACACACATAGGAAAGCCATTGACTGTAGATCTGCTGTACATGTTATCTACTGTCTGTCGCCTGTTTTCAACTTCTATTACTTCTTTTCCAAATGCTTTAATTGTTCAAAATGATTCAAAATCGATTAAAAAAAACAGCAATATGTATAGCAGTGTTTGTTAATTTAAATGAATAATAATAAAAAATAATAATTTTCAACCTGAACTGTTTTTTTTTTTCGTTCATTGGAATCCACTTTCAGTTTAGAAAATACACTTTTTTTTGTTGTTTTACTGGGTTCAATTTGTCCCTTTTGTTCTTGATATTACCATTCCTTATCTATCGTTCTAAATATTTCAAAATAAGATCATTTGACACTATTTTTGCCTTTATTGGAGGAATTGAAAAATAAGCCAGGGGAAAAGCTGGGACACAAAAATAACATTTACTCATATTAAGACCCAACATAACATTTGGATTGAACCAATTACAATTTTACACATAGATTGTGGAACATTTTACAGAATTCTTCTACAAATTGTCAGAGATTAATAGAGGAATATTCATAATTTGGAATGTTCTTTTTTGGGTGAGTTTTGGAAATATATCTTAGAAATAACTTAAGAAAATAAAAGCAGAAATGTTAACCATCCCTACGGTCTGAATATTGGGAGACTCACAAAAACGTTATGTGAATTACTATAAAAATGGGGGAAAAGTGATTATAAAAAAACTAAAAATGTGACTTCCTATTTTATGAAGGTCACGGTTAAATAAATGTACATCCTGTAAAGAGAAGATTTAGTATAGTGTGGGAAGTAGAAATAGGAAAAAAGTGGTTCTCTTCTGGTTTTACCATCATCACACCCCCTTGGCTGGTAAAGTAATGTGTCCTCCTCCAATTTTCTCCCTAGAGTTGCAATATAGACGTTATCAACATAAACTACAAACTTATTACAATCATTAGAAAGTTGTTGTATTATTTTTACAATTTTTCTATTGTGAATGTTGGAGAAGTTTTCCCCATACCAGGGCTGTCAGAGTACTTTTTTGTTTGTTTTTTCTCCGCTCTTTTTTGTTTTGGTATTTTGGTAGAACTTCTTCAAAAAATCTTCTAAAATCTGTCCTTCAGAGAAACCAATGAAACAGCAGTCTGGTGTGCTAGAAAGCGTTAATGTTTTAGTGTAGTGCTGATATCCCAACACTAGGAGGCAGTAGACAATTTACAATTAGGTTCACCTAGCTCAGGGGTGTCCACACTTCTTTCAATGAGGACCACATACAGAAATCCATATTAAGTGCTGGGCCACTTATGAGGCAGTATACTGCCGCATAAGTGAAGTTATAAGTTAGCAAATCAATCAAATGTAGGTAAATTATGCTTGATGAATATGCTTTATGAAGAAAAACAGCCTACATCCCAGCTTTTCATAGGGTTTCATTTATTTTGTTGGCAGCTCATTCCTTATGAAGTTTCAGATTGCTAATAATAAGAGGAAATAGGAAGCGTATATTTCAGGTTTCTTATGCAAATAAGTTATTGGTTTTTTTTTTATCAACAAAGATTTGCTAGAAAATGTGTTCAACTTGAATTGACAGAATATAATTAAATATTGAGCTTATTAACCAATTCAATTCAAAATGGACCACTGACCGCATTTGGCTGAACTGCAGTCTAACATGCCTGTGATAACTCCTATTTTCATAGGTGTTTTATAGTATGTCAACTGTTCCATCATTGTGGAGGATGTAGTTAGTGCTGCTGTTGAACTGTATTACAGAGAGGTGTGGGTTGTGTTACATACCCCATGATAATATAAATTATATATTTTTGATAGTTTATGAAGGTGGTAAGGACTGGTGTATTAGTTTTAACTAAGTGCACCAACTAAACTAGCAACTCAGTGTTTATTTAAAAATCAGCTTTTATGTAAATTCCACTTTTTCACTTCTTTTATACATAAATATCTGTCCCCTCTGTTTAAAGAAATTCAGAAAGTTTCAGCAAAAAATATTCTCTTGCTTTTAATCCTGATCCATCTATATAGAAAACCTGTCTGAAAATGAGCTGATCAGATTTTGTCCACTGTGTGATGTCACAATGTTTTTTTGGGTTGTACAACCATTAGCCAATGACCAACCAAGGTAACACCTGCCCACCTTATCCCCTTAATCACCTCCTAGAGCACCATTGTGTTTTTTTAACCAATCATCTCACGGAGAGGCATGAGGAGAGGTACACTTAAAAAACTGAAACATTGACTAAAATAAATGTATTATTTCATCAGACTTAATGCAACTGTGTTAGGTTAGTTGAAAGCAATAATATTAAGTTTGAATAAAAAAAACATTAGGTTCAACTTAATATTATTGCTTACAACTAACTTAATACAGTTATGAGAAATCTTTTGACATAACACATTAGATTAAAGTCAACGATTCAGTTCTTTCAGTGTATTTCACTTGCATTTAAAACTACAGACACAGAATTAACAATTTTGAAACAGTGCTGAAACAGAGGGGTTTATGGCATGCTACAATGCATGATCTGTTTGGTATTTCGAGTCAACATTTCAGAAACATGTTGTGTGTGAGACCTATAATATATTGTTGAAAAATAGTATATATGGGGACCTTTAATTAAAGTCAATGCAGTTGATATTTTATCAAGTTACATCCAGTTACACTCTATGAATGAAGTATGTAGTTCATTACAACAAAACATCTCTGGAGTGGAAAGCGAAATAGAATCTTCGCTATTTAGGCTGATTCACTTTGAAAGTTCACACTGTTATTGTTTATGCCTTTTATTGTGCCTACTGTTGTAAAACAGATCTGATGATTGTTTACTGCCCTCAAATGGTCACAGAAGAGAACTACAACACAGCGACATGCTTTGTTGGTTGGCCTGGTGAAAGGGGCTCTCTGTATGTTTTTAAAAACTACAGAAGTGGAAAAAGCAATCACATCGTGTGCTCAAGTAAAAGTAGAAGCACCAAAGTGTAAGACTACTCTGTTACAAGTAAAAGTCCTGCAGTTAAAATATTATTACTACTAATATTGTTAGTAACTAAAAGTCCTTAATATATTAGCCTCAAAATATACTTACAGTGGGGCAAAAATGTATTTAGTCAGCCACCAATTGTGCAAGTTCTCCCATTTAAAAAGATGAGAGAGGCCTGTAATTTTCATCATAGGTACACTTCAACTATGAGAGACAGAATGAGAAAATAAAATCCAGGAAATCACATTGTAGGATTTTTAATGAATTAATTGGTAAATTCCTCGGTACAATAAGTATTTGGTCACCTACAAACAAGCAAGATTTCTGGCTCTCACAGACCTGTAAGTTCTTCTTTAAGAGGCTCCTCTGTCCTCCACTCGTTACCTGTATTAATGGCACCTTTTTGAACTCGTTATCAGTATAAAAGACACCTGTCCACAACCTCAAACAGTCATACTCCAAACTCCACTATGGCCAAGACCAAAGAGCCGTCAAAGGAGACCAGAGACAAAATTGTAGACCTGCACCAGGCTGGGAAAACTGAATCTGCAATAGGTAAGCAGCTTGGTGTGAAGAAATCAACTGTGGGAGCAATTATTAGAAAATGGAAGACATACAAGACCACTGCTAATCTCCCTCGATCTGGGGCTCCACGCAAGGTCTCACCCCGTGGGGTCAAAATGATCACAAGAACGGTGAGCAAAAATCCCAGAACCACACCGGGGGACCTAGTGAATGACCTGCAGAGAGCTGGGACCAAAGTAACAGAGGCTACCATCAGTAACACACTACGCCGCCAGGGACTTAAATCCTGCAGTTCCAGACGTGTCCCCCTGCTTAAGCCAGTACATGTCCAGGCTCGTCTGAAGTTTGCTAGAGGGCATTTGGATGATCCAGAAGAGGATTGGGAGAATGTCATATGGTCAGATGAAACCAAAATAGAACTTTTTGGTAAAAACTCAACTCGTCGTGTTTGGAGGAGTTGCATCCAAAGAACACCATACCTACTGTGAAGCATGGGGGTGGAAACATCATGCTTTGGGGCTGTTTTTCTGCAAAGGGACCAGGACGACTGATCCGTGTAAAGGAAAGAATGAATGGGGCCATGTATCGTGAGATTTTGAGTGAAAACCTCCTTCCATCAGCAAGGGCACTGAAGATGAAGCGTGGCTGGGTCTTTCAGCATGACAATGATCCCAAACACACCGCCAGGGCAACGAAGGAGTGGCTTCGTAAGAAGCATTTCAAGGTCCTGGAGTGGCCTAGCCAGTCTCCAGATCTCAACCCCATAGAAAATCTTTGGAGGGAGTTGAAAGTCCGTGTTGCCCAGCAACAGCCCCAAAACATCACTGCTTTAGAGGAGATCTGCATGGAGGAATGGGCCAAAATACCAGCAACAGTGTGTGGAAACCTTGTGAAGACTTACAGAAAACGTTTGACCTCTGTCATTGCCAACAAAGGGTATATAACAAAGTATTGAGAGGAACTTTTGTTATTGACCAAATACTTATTTTCCACAATCATTTGAAATAAATTCTTTAAAAATCCTACAATGTGATTTCCTGGATTTTCTTTTTCCCATTCTGTCTCTCATAGTTGAGGTATACCTATGATAAAAATTACAGGCCTCTCTCATCTTTTTAAATGGGAGAACTTGCACAATTGGTGGCTGACTAAATACTTTTTTGCCCCACTGTAAATTAGCAACGGTAAAAGTCATTGTGCAGATTGGCCCATTTCAGAATAATATATGATATGTTTTGATTATAAATATTGATGCATTAAAGTGTTATCAAAGCTGGTAAAGGTGCAGCTATTTTTAAGGACTTTGTATGCTGCAGGGTAGCTTGTGAATTTACTCTAGGTGTAACTAAAGTCTGATTTAAGTGTTGATTATATTTCACATCACTAGTTCAAATCTGTAAAAGTAAGTAAATGTGTAAAATAAATGTATTGGAGTAAAAGTACACAATTTACCTCTGAAATGTAGGGTTAAGTATAAAGTAGCATAAATTGGAAATACTCAAATAAATACAGTATCTTGAAATTGTACTTGAGTAAATGTTTAGTTACTTCCCACCTCTGGTAAAACAACAACGCATAATAGTTAAGAATGTAAAAGAGGAAGTTCCACAAGCAAAACATATTTTAGTTATTTAGAAAAATATACCCTATAATTCACAAAAGTTTGCACTGACGCATCCAAAACAGATAATAATAATAAAGTGGGGATAGCTTTTATCATTCCCGAATTTGATGTCATGAAAGCAAAATAGTTAGTGATGGTGTGACTTTGTCAGTCAACTTTGTTGTTTCTCACCATCCCAAGCATACAAATATATACATACTGTGTGTGTGTGTGTGTATATATATACATACATACACACCTGGATTTGTTGTGGTGTTTTTTGTGTTTTTAATATGTACACATATTTTGTGTGGGTCACATAAGTATAATTTGAAGACAATGCTCTGGACTTTACCAAATTTTGCCAGTCTTGTGCTAATGCAAAGACCCCGCTCCCTCCATTTGCTTGTCTGGTAATGCTTTTCACTTAGATGGATTATGGCAAAGTCGTTCCATTGTTGGAATTGGTCAGACTTGGGTTCTTTGTTATCAGCTGTTGAGCAAATCTGCACATTTGTGTCATTCTCACAGTAAATTGAGTTATAAAACATGGATTGCATTTCGTACTTGATGTTTTTCTCTAGAGCCATTGTTCCCATTATAAGTCTGTTTTCCTTCATGGGGATTTAGTCTTCTCTCCACACAAAGTAAAGCCTGGCTGAATGGCAACAAGTATTCAGGCAGAATTAGTAACCAAACCCTCAATCTCCTCCGCTGTTGCCTCTTCTGACCAATTAAGCAGTTGTCCATTCTATGCCTCTATCTTTTCTGGCCCTTAGTCCCTGCAGCTCATTTAGGATGAGAAAGACACTTGGCCAAATAAAAAAATTGTTTTCCTCTCCTGTTCCGTGTGTTTTGACGTTTGTCATTCTCCCATGTGGATATTATGATTCTTGGCCTTGATGTCACTAGCCCAGATCAGACTTTTCAAAAAAGATGTACCATTTCTTATTGGAAAAAAACAAAATAAAAA